>NC_091984.1:115293895-115593895 GCF_044704955.1 Pristiophorus japonicus
GGAAGGGAGGGAGAGAGGAGGGGGAAGGGAGGGAGAGAGATGGGAGAGATGGGGGGAGGGAGGGAGAGAGATGGGGGGAGGAGGGGGGGAGAGAGATGGGGGGAGGGAGGGAGAGAGATGGGGGGTGGGAGGGAGAGAGATGGGGGGTGGGAGGGAGAGAGATGGGGGGTGGGAGGGAGAGAGATGGGGGTGGGAGGGAGAGAGATGGGGGGTGGGAGGGAGAGAGATGGGGGGTGGGAGGGAGAGAGATGGGGGGTGGGAGGGAGAGAGATGGGGGGTGGGAGGGAGAGAGATGGGGGGTGGGAGTAGGGGGAGAGAGGAGGTAGAAGGGAGGGAGAGAGGAGGTGGAAGGGAGGGAGAGAGGAGGTGGAAGGGAGGGAGAGAGGAGGTGGAAGGGAGGAGAGAGGAGGGGGAAGGGACGGAGAGAGGAGGGGGAAGGGACGGAGAGAGGAGGGGGAAGGGACGGAGAGAGGAGGGGGAAGGGACGGAGAGAGGAGGGGGAAGGGACGGAGAGAGGAGGGGGAAGGGAAGGGAGAAGGAGAGAGGAGGGGAAGGAGAAGGAGGGGGAAGGGAAGGGGGAAGGGAGGGAGAGGGAGAGAGGAGGGAGGGGGAGGGAGGGAGGGAGGGAGGGGGAGAGAGGAGGGGGTAGAGGCTGAACAGGCCAGGCCGGGCCGCTGAGGCTGAATGGGCCGGGTCGGGAAGCCGCCGACATAAGGGGGGATCGCCCCCAGCAAGATGCCGGGCGGGCAGGGCCCGCCGATGACAGGGAGGGGAGGGGCTGGAAACTGAATGGGAGGGGCTGGAAACTGAATGGGAGGGGCGGGGGGGGGGGGGCGTTGGGGTGGAGGGAGTTGAACAGGAGGGAGGTCCAGTCCGATCTTTGCCCGGTGAGCCCATTCGGCCAGGGCTAGGGTCGGGCCCCTCCCACGCAGCCTCGGGGGCCTGAAGCAACTGCACATACACGCACACTCTAGCGCGCATGTGCAGAGGTCCCAGCACTGTTTTCAGCGCTGGGACCTGGCTCCGACCCCGACCCCTTGTGCTGCGCCACGCCGAGTATGAAGACGTCCTGGGGAGACGGGAGAATCGCAAGGCAAGTTTTTGCCGCCCTTTTTCTTCCAAAAAGTCGCCGCACATTATCAAGATGCGCCGTTTTTCCCCAGAGTGCGGAAACTTGGGCCCATTATCTTATACGTTTCAAGAAGATCACATCTCATTCTTCTGAACTCCAATGTGTATAGGCCCAACCTACTCAACCTATCTTCATAAGTTAACCCCCTCATCTCCAGAATCAACCTAGTGAACCTTCTCTGAACAGCCTCCAATGCAAGTATATCCTTCCTTAAATACAGAGACCAAAACTGGACGCAGTACTCCAGGTGTAGCCTCACCAATACCTTGTAAAGTTGTAGCAGTACTTCTCTGCTTTTATACTCTATCTCCCTTGCAATAAAGGCCAATATTCCATTTGCCTTCCTGATTACTGTACCTGCATACTAACTTTTTGTGTTTCATGCACAAGGATCCCTAGGTCCCTCTGTACTACAGCACTTTGCAATTTTTCTCCATTTAAACTATAAATTGCTTTTCTATTATTTCTGCCAAAGTGGATACCTCACATTTTTCCACATTATACTCCATCTGCCAAATTTCTGCCCACTCACTTAGCCCGTCTATACCCCTTTGCAGATTATATGTGTCCTCCTCACAATTTGCTTTCCCACCCATCTTTGTATAGGCAGCAAACCTGGCTACATTACACTCGGTCCCTTCATCCAAGTCATTAATATAGATTGTAAAAAGTTGAGAACCCAACACCGATATCTGCGGCACCCCACGAGTCACTGTTTGCCAAATGGAAAGTTACCCATTTATCCCGACTCTCTGTTTTCTGTTAGTTAGCGAATCCTCTATCCATGCTAATATATTACCCCAACCCGTGAGCTTTTATCTTGTGCAGTAACCTCTTAGGTGGCACTTTCCTAAAATGTGGTGCCCAAAATTGAACACAATACTCCAGCTGAGGCCTAACCAGTATTTTAGAAAGGTTTAGCATAATTTCCTTGCTTTTGTGCCCTATTTATAAATCCTTCCAAGAACTTGCCTTTTTTTTTTAAAAAACAGCCTTCTCAACTTGTCCTGCACCTTCAAAGATTTGTGAACATACACCCCCAGGTATCTCTGTTCCTGCACCCCCTTTAAAACTGTACCACTGACACTAGAAAGTATCAATGGTTCCTCGGTATCTATGGAAAGTCAACTCTTTATGGTCTGGTAGTAGCAGTTTGTCCCAGATGCTAGTAGACAGTTGATGATTTACAGTATTTTGGTATTTTCAAGAAATATATTTGAGAGGTATTCCAGTTAGAACAAGTCTGTTCCTTTATATGCACTGGTATACAGTGTATGCTAGTTAACATTGAGTAGGAGGGGTCCCCTGAGCATTGCCCATCACAGTACCAAAGGCAGGGATAATACGGTGTTTGTTGAGCGAATATTTGGACACTTCAGTCATTTAGATAGCAACAGTATTAGTCCACACTAAAGCAGCTGCCTGAAGTATGGGAGGCTTCAACTGTATTGCATTTTTGCAAGAACTTGTACTGTATTCTTTATAACTAGACAAAAAATGAAATACAGTACAAAACTTTTCCTGACACTATAATCAAAACTGACACCACGAATGGGAGAAAGAAACAAAAGCAGAGATCAGAAAGAAGCTTTAGATACATTGGGGCTGTGAGGGGAAACCACCTGATCAAAATGGTAACAGAAGGGCATAGATTTCTTAAATGGTGTTTCCAGGTGATCATTCTCTCAACCCTACCCCACACCCATCCAAGTAGATAAGTGTAAATCCAAATACAGGTTGTACCTCTCCAGCCTTGGACTCTTTGGTCCGGCAACGTTCCAGGTCCAGCATCATTCCCGGCAGGGGGGGGGTGGTCACGACCCTCAATCTTGATGGAGAGTCCCACTGCTCATAGAGGTATGTAACGAAATGCTGTGCAGTCGGCTTCTGCGCAGCGCATGCACAGAATGTGGCAGCATTGTCAGCAGTTGCCTCCAGAGAAAGAGTGGCAAACCAGCACCGTGAGAGACTGAGGCCCGAGATTTCAGCGTGGTGTTTTCCTACACTTCCTAGCTCTGTGCAGTGCTGCTGCTTTGTGTGGGCGGTGTCCTGGTTTCCAGCTCTCAGTGTTCAGTGCTCTAATTTACCCCTAAATATGGTTTCAAAGAGCAAAGAGATCAGCAAACAGTGGAAGTATTGGTAGTGCTGCTAAGCATAAGCATGTGTCATTATCCATACAGCAAAAGGTGGAATTGATGAAGAAATTGGACAGGGGCACATCGGTGCAGACTTTGAGAGTTTTACAATGTTGGTTCGTCAACAGTGTATGACTTGAAGAAGCAAAAGGATAAGATCCTTCAGTTCTTTTGCTGACAGTGAAAGAAAGAAAAGTATGAGCTTTCGTAAGATATTGAAGGAAGGAAAAAGTGCACTCATAATACAGTGGTTTAGGCTTCGTCAGAATGATGGGTGTTAGCAGTTCTGATGAGATGATAATGGCACAAGTGAAAATATTCCACAACGAATTTAACCTACAGCATAAATTTGAATATTCTCAAGGATGGCTGCAGAAATTTAAAAACAGACATGGTATTAGTCTACATTGTGTGGGCGGTGAAAAAAGCGCAAATACCGAAGCAGCCGCTAAGATCGTCGACGAATTTGCATAGTTAGTTGCAAATGAGAAGTTATCCTCAGAGCAGGTATACAATGCCGACGAAACTGCACTCTATTGGCATTGTCTGCCTCAAAAAACCTTAGCAACTTTAGTAACTGTCCTTGGTTGCAGCAAAGCAGCAGGTACGCACAAGTGCAAGCTCATGGTCATCGAGAAAAGGGTGAACCCAAGGGCATTCAAAGGAATGAAAATATTCCCAGTGATATACCGTGTCAACAAGAAAGGCTGGATAACCACTATGTCTTGAGTGGTTCGAGAAATATTTTGTACCGGAGGCTAGAGCCCGTTGCGCATCAGTCGGGCTGGATTTGAAGTGCAAAATTGTGCTGATTCTCGACAATTGCTCGATCAAGGGTTATGGCGAGAAAGCAGGAAGGGGGTACTGAAGTTTCATGTTCAGCCATGAACTCATTGAATGGCGGTGCAGGCTAGAAGGGCTGAATGGCCTGCTCCTGCACCTATTTTCTATGTTTCTATGTTTCTATACCCACTCTAAAGCCGAACTGCTTGTTGAAGACAATGTGTTGGGACGGTATTTAACCCCTAACTGTACCTCTCTGATTCAGCCTTGTGATCAGGGTATCTTACGATCTCTTAAGTATTTATAGAATGACTTGGATTTATATAGCACCTTTCATGACCATCAGACATCTCAAAGTGCTTTACAGCCAAGTACTTGGACTGTAGTCATTGCTATAATGTAGGAAATGACGATTGCTAGTGTCAGTTAATGCTGGGAAATCTGCAACAACATTTCAGAAAGAATTTATCAAGGATGTGATTTAGACACTAGCTAGAGTCTGAGAAAAAGTAACTCCATTTACTCTGAAAAATGGATGGCACAATCTGTGGCCAGCCTTAATATTTGAGGACAGTCCTGATGTGGATGATGAGGCCGAGTTCACCGGATTTCAAGTGTCTCAAGACAAACAAATTATTTCTGAGTTACTGTATTATGCACTACTATGTCCAACCCTGCAGTGCTTAAGGTGACTAAGGATTTGGAAGAGAAAGATCTACAGGACTGGATGGATGTTGACAAAGATGCACCAATTGTGAAGCAACTTACTTATCAAGAGATTGTGCAAAAAGTACAGCTGTTAGAAAATAAAGATAATGAAGCCAGTGATGAAGATGATGAGGAGAATGAAGTTGAAAGAATTTCTATCGATAAGTGCATTCAGTTGGCCACAGATTTGATAGGACTGGAGCAAAGAAGTTTCATCTCGGAGCAAGAGATCATGTCTGTCTACATGATACAAGAGAAACTCATCAAAGAAAAATTGAAGTACACGAGGCAAGTCAAGCTGCAAGATTGGTTCAAAAAGACTCCAGATGTCACCACAGCCGAGGCCCCGGATGTAACGAGTTAGTTAGCAGTTCTTCTTTTGTGGTTCGTGTCAAATTTATCTGTTTTATCTTGTTACACTGCTGTAACGCGCCTAGGGATGTTTTATTATGTTAAAGGTGCTATATAAATAAAAAAGAGATGTTTTATTATTACTGTATTATCATCACATCACTAACACATGGGATTTTGAATACATCACTAATTAGCAGCACTGGTGCATCAGCGTTACACAGCCCGATATCAAAATACTGGGAATTCTGGGTATCTCTTCAGACCAGAACTAAGGGCCATAAATATAAGATAGGGAATTCAGGGAATCGTCTTTACCCAGAGAGTGTTTAGAATGTGGAACTCGCTACCACAGGGAGTGGTTGAACAAAATAGAAGGTCTCTAAAAGAGTAGAATGCAGGAGAGATTAGAGACACAAAAGGGATGATGGGTCAAATTGAAATGGTAATGTCAGGAGTTAGAAAAACATAAATCAAGATAGGGTGTGAAAGGCAGAATAATGACCAGCTGCCAAGGAAAAAATACATAGGCTGGGAGGGGGGGGGAAAGAGTTTATTATGTACATTTCTTAAGATTCAACCACACGTGCTTGCAAATACACCTTGTAAAACAGATTCATTTGAGATCACTCTCAATGCCAGGAATTGACAGCTGAGCTGAACAAAATCAAAATAATACACAGTATATTATAAGGCGGCAATGTAGGAGAATGTTCATACATTATCACCGCTTAAGTAACCTGTACAATTATGCTGGGCATCGTATTGTTACGTGCTTTGGGGAGAGCAGCAAGCTGGTGCAACCAGCAAATGGTCTCGATACTACCTCCGGGTTTATAAATAGTTCTGAACCATAACTTATCACATTGGCTTCATGATACCCATTTGTTTTATTTTTCTTAATCAGACATATTCTTTTTGGTGAGTGAGGCAAATTTGGATTTTTTAAATTTAGTTACTCGTCATGAGAATGCAAGGATGAGAGAATAACAACACAGGAACAAGGAAGGGGATTTCAGTATAATAACAAATTGACTGCCTTTTACTGTGAAACGTATATACAGGTATAGTGAACGGAAGACGGTCGGATGAATGCATTATGCTTTCATCTGCTTGTCTCACAAGTGATTCTGGACTAAATGCTGCGCAGTAGTCTTCTGCGCAGCGCATGCGCAAATCCAGCTTCGGGGTCGGGACACCATCTTGTCAGGAAACAATCAGCAAAGCAGCGCAGAGAAGGAATTTTGCAGCCGGAGCATGGCGGAGGCGTTCAGGGGCCCGAGCACTGTCATTAGGACCCAGTAAGTCGAGGGTCGGCGTGTCCGCCCGTGGTCCGGAAAGTTCTTTGCTCCGGCACCGGTCAGGTCCCGAGGGTGCCAGACTGGAGAGGTACAACTGTAGCGTGTAGAAACTAATGAATGGGAGAGATTGCTGATTATAATATGTTACATATCAGTGTGTCACTGCTATTTTCAAATAGCCCTGAACAGAAGCAGCTATTCAACTGACATTGCGGTGGTATTTCAATTGTGAGTGACATCATATCTGTAAATCATGTGTCATTACTTCAGCTTTACAAAGCAGTAGAACCCTGGAATATTAATGTCTAATTATCATCACTAATGCAGAGCATGAAAGATATGTGCGGCACAGTAATAATTTAAGTGCTAATTTCATGAATTGGAGGTTATCTGCAGACACAGGAACTTCCACCACTTCTGTCAGTGGCTGGTACTTTTATTGAAAAAGGAACAGTAACAAAAGCCCTTTCAAAATACATTGTTTCTCCATTCCTGCATGGGCACCGACAGCAAGTAGTCTGTAATAATTTTCTTGAGGAAAAAAGTTGCTGAGACATTTCTTCATAAAACATGTTGAAAAATATAGTATAAAATTTGTCTGTTCACTTGCAATAAAAATCTCAGTGTTAAACTTGAGAATTTAGTATGTTATCATAGTTCCTCCTGGTATCCCATCAGAAAAGCAAACGTGAATGTAAAAAATATACAAATCCACCATGCATTATTTATTTTTATTTTAAGCTGTGGAAATTAGATTCTTGTCACTAATTCTTTGAGCTGAAATTTATTTGATTGAACTTTTGTGCTGATCAAGAGTTATTAGCATTGGTTTTGAACTCATCAAAATTAGTCATATTAGTGCTGACAATTTTTTTTGTACTCACCAACAGAAATCATATTAATGTTGTGAATGTACATTTTTTTATTTTGTCATTCAATTGTTAGCATTTAGCATCCTTAACAAAGTTGGGCACAGCCCAGAAGCAGTATAAAGCACCCGTGATAGCCTGTGCAACAAAGCACTATGATGCCGAAATTCAGCCTCCCTATAGGCCTGTTACTGCCAGAAAGCGTCGGCCACGCGGCGATGTCGAATGACCACCGATTTTTGTCAAATGGCTGCCGCTCGCAAAATTCTCCCGAGTGGTTTTTCCAGTGGTCCCCACTTCCGCCCTGCTGCTGCCGAATATTCCTAAGTGCGTCATCAAAGACGCACCGCCGATCTCCCGTCCCACAAGCAAAATTCACTGAAAAATATCTTGCGGCTGCCGCTTGGTGCCCCCGACAGTTTTTTCTGTCAGTGCACTGTGTGCAAAATGACGGTGCGGCCACCATTAAAGGGAAGGGCACACTGCCGCGGCCATTATCTTATCTTTTTTTGTTGGCCGACTGCGAGGTCAACCCGACAATTATGCCCCTGGGATCGGCTGGTCCGCCAACAGGCAGCCTGGCATCCTCTCTTGGGTGCCAGGTCGCTGGCCCGGCTAAAACCCTCACCGCTGGCACAGTGAACCTAACTAAAATAATTGCAGAGCTCGCAGTGGCTCTCCCCTTTAAGTGAAGGGGAGAGACTTGGTGACGCGCCAGCGTGATGATGTAATCAGCACTTCGCTGATAACTGACGGTGTTGGACACTCCGCCCGCCCCCATTTGCGCCCCTCTTATGACCGATCTTCTGCTCTCCGGCCCACTTCCGCTCCCATTATGACCGACTTCCGCCCCGCTCCGGAAAAAAAAAGAGCTGAATTTCACGCAAGAGGTCACTGCATTCACCATGCCGGTGAAAACACAGGGAAAAACAGTAGGTGCGACCAGTTTCCTGCGGGCATGAATTTTGGTCCCCATAATCTCTGATCTCAAAACATCATCTTCAACTACAACCGTATGCCATTTCTTTTTTCACACCAGCCATTCTTACAACTGTCAGAAAAATGATATATTTAGTCTGGGTGTGAGAGGACCGCTCCACTTCTGTGTTTTTCTACGCAAGACTTTGCACTAAATTACACTTCACTCTCAACAGGCATCAACCTCATCGCTTCTGTACTCATTTGAACAGCCCTCTGTCACAATATCCAAGCTCCATCTGACCCTTACCGTCAAGAACTCAACAGTGATTCCTCGGTTGATAAATGCAGAAACACACAACTTGGTGTGCGCACATGTCAGACATGATAATATTCAAATCTAAAAACTATTTCTGTATCAAAAGCATCATACTACCTACTACACATGCACCCTGACTGTCTGCATGACTTTAGTGCAATAAATGTGTCAGAATCAGAGATCTGCTCAAAAAACACAATTGAAGCCCCAAATTAACAGAAAGAGAGCGAGCATGATCCAACAAGAACAACACATAGAGTGATTTGAGACAAAGCTAAATAGCCATGAACATAGCTCTGAAAGAAAACCACACTGTGGTAACTTGTTTTCAAAGTGCATGGTATCTGATCCTGTCAAAGACTTTGGCGATGCCCAAGACAAGGACAAATGACTCACTAAAACATCCACAAACAAGGTTCAAGGTGCCAAATAAGGCAACAAGAACAAAAGTGGATCAGTCATGCTGAAAATCATACTGGCAATGATGGATTAGGCCAGAACTATTCATGAGGTATAATCTGAAATTTTACAGTAACTTCTGTAACATTAGAAAGTGATGTACAAGCAACAGGGCGGAAGAACAAGGGTAGGGGAATTTGGTTGAAGTGATGAACACCAGCTTTCAAAGAGAATGAAAGATGAATTGGGAGTTTGAGATTCAAGAGACAGCAGAGGAGAGTTCAAAAGTACACAACTCAAGAATACTGGGAAGAATATCATCAGGATCAAAAATTCTTACACACGAGAGAACAGTATTGTTCCTATCCATCCACATGGTGCTGCCTTTGAACGTTCTCCCGATAACTTTCTCTTAATTCAGTTCATCAAGCTTCGCAGCTCTCTCTCTCACACACACACAAATACATACACCGGAGCACACAACAATCCTTCTTTGTCGTGAGAATGCATCGGTTTCATAAAGCAGAGAATGCTGGAATCGCACCACTTGCTGCGAGATGGAAAGCAGACAGGGAATTAAACCCAGGAAAGAGAAATTTTTCACATACACAGGTGCAAGTAAAGACATTTTTCCAAGTTTCACACAAACTCAAAGCAACATACTTCCAGATGTTCATCAATGCCTATCTGGAGCAAGGTGTCAGGATCTGCACAAGAATAGCTAGTGATAACTTGTCTTCTGAGTTTAATTTTCTTGTGAATATTTGCCTGACTTCTGCTCAGAATATCCCCACAGCAACGCACTTCATGGTATCGTACACTGATGCTCCAACATCCAACCAAATTATTAGTTTTGCCCCAATGAGCTAAATTCCAGATCCAAATGATGTTAGCTGTTACTGTGCTGTTGAGGTACCTACACCGTAGCACCAAGATTATGTCATGTTTCAACACAATGAATTAAGGAAAAGGTAAATAAGTACAGGTGTGACGTCCGAAATCCGGAAACCTCAGGACCGAGACTGTTCTGGATTCCGGTATTTCCGGATTTCGGAACATCTTTACCTAGGCTGAGGAAGGTAGGTAGGGGAGGTCGGTTGGGCCGTCGGAGGTCGGGGAGAAAATTGGTCGATCCACCGGAGGCCAGTCGGGCCGAGGTCAGGGCAGGGAGGCTCGGTAGGGCCGGGGGCAGGGGAGGGGTGGGGGGGTGTCGGTCGGGCTGAGGCCTCCACAGCTCTCTGGGGCAGAGAATTACAGATTTACAATCCTCTGACAGAAGAAATTCCTCCTCATCTCAGTTTTAAATGGGTGGCCTCTTATTCTACAACTATGCCCCTATTTTTAGATTCCCCCATGAGTGGAAATATCCTCTCTGCATCTACCTTGTCAAGCCACCTCATTATCCTATATGTCTCAATAAGATCACCTCTCATTCTTCTGAACTCCAATGAGTACAGGCTCAACCTGCTCAACCTTTCTTCATAAGTCAACCCTTCATCTCAGGAACCTTCTCTGAACTGCCTCCAATGCAAGTATATCCCTCAAGAGCTCAATTTTTCACAATGCTGTTTTTTGGCATATTTGAAGAATTATGCCCGTTTTTGGGCCCGACTATGCCAAAAAAAAAGTTTAAAGTTTTCCCGTTCTAATTTTTGAAATTGGCGCTGCGCAGCATGTCCTTTAGCTTTGGGGGGGGGGGGGGGGCCTAATGACCCCCCCCCCCTCCCCCGGCGCATGCCGGAAAAAAAATGAAGTTTTTTGTGTGACTGGTATGGGCGCGCATGCCCAATACACCTCCCAGTCTAAATTCAGCCATTTTTATTAAAGAGCTAGTTGTGTGTGAGAACGTTAATTCTGACTGGTGTGTGAGATCTTTAATTCTGAGCGGTATGTGAGAACTTTAATTCTGAGTAGGAAAAAAAAATCGGAGCTGCAATATGCAACATGACTCAAGGACCAAGAATTTCTTCCAGGATGAAGTGGAAGCTCTGGTTACTGTTATTGAGGTTAGATGGCACGAGATGGACACCAGCAGAGGTCAAATAAAAGTTTCACCAAAAGAAAAGAAGAAATGCTGGAACCATCTTTCACAAGATTACTGTATAATGGTGACCACCCCGAGGTCCACAGGCCAGTGCAAAAAGTGGCAGGACCATGGTCAAGCAGTTAGTGTAAATAATATTTTCATTGATTCACTGGAATTGTAAATGTGACTATCTGCATGTCCCACCCAGCAGAAAGATACTTTACATTTTCATAATTGCAGAGGAAGATGGCACACAAGAGAGAGAGAGAACTCAAGCAGGAGGAGGCCCGGCAAATCTGTACCCAATGACACCTGTGGAAGAGAGGGTCACTGCTTTGATGGGTCCTGCCTGGAGAAAAGCAACCACCACTGCACAAGCTGGGCCCACATTCGAGGGAAAGGATAAGTCCTGCAAATGCCAGTCTGGCTTTGCTGAATGTTAAGTACTGCATGGGCTAGCCATGCTTTGGTTCATGGGGATGTCTCTGTTAGCTACACTTCGGTTGATGCAATGTGCTATCATTCATCGTGGTCCTTCAAGTCAGCCTGCTGCCTGCATTGAGCCTACTCATGCCACCCACCCTGCCCCCTCCTCTGCTGCTAGCCATTTGTCTGTTCTGATATATTTTGCAGAACTTGAGGTCAACCCTGACGATGCTGAAACCGATGCAGAAGATGATTCAGATGCGGACGAGCCTGAAGAGAACATCTTCCAATCCCACCTTCCAGATCAAGCGCATGGGGGTGAGGGTGAGGATGAAGCCCCCACTGTTGTACTCACTCTGGAGGAGGTGCTGGTGCCGCCCATTGAGGTGCCAGCCTCTTTCCTGAGTGGTGCGAGTGTTGGGACATTTCATGGTTTCACACAGTCAGAGGCTGCGGGTCCCAGTGGGATGCAGCAAGCCTTAACCAGGCCACCACCGTCCAAGACTGCGGATCCCAGTGGGGTGCAGCAAGCCACACCCAGGGTAAGGAGGGTAAGGAGAGCTCGACAGCGCTTTCCTGAGGTGCAGGATGTAACAGATGTGGTTTAGATGATGGCAATGAGTGGGGAGAGCACTGACCTTACGCGATCACTCCTGGACATCATCGGTGGGATGGGTGATGAGGTATCAGGACTGTCGGGAGAAGTAATAATACACGTGAAAAATGGGAACACTGTCCAGGCACATTAGGGATGGAATGTCGCAGGTAGTTTATACAGTCGGTGAAAATTAGGGAGGGAATGTCACAGGTAGCTAATGCAATAAAGGAACACGCCAAGATCCCGCGGCCATTGACGGAATCAACTGCCACTCCCACTCCAATCCCCAGACCAACCTCTGAAGAGGCCCAAAAGCCAGGCCTTCCACATTACCACCTGCCCACCAACAGGAAGTGCACATTACCCAAGAATCTCGAAAAAAATAAGCTTGGTACCAACCCAAGAAACGCTGCACCACCGCCTGCGGGCAGGGGTGCAGTCAACAAGACCAAGCGCAGCAGGCTGTCTTCGAATAAAGTGTAGGAGAAATGGGTGCAGCCTTTCTTTGCTGCTGTTGTACTACTGTAACTGTTCTCAACTTTAACATTTTTTGTAAGTGATGTAAATTTAAAAGTTTATAAGTGATCTTAAAGTTTGTAAATGATCTTAATTGAAAACTTTAAAGTTTGATATAAGAACATTTTAAGTTAAGTATAAAAAGTGTTAAAATTTTGAATAAAATATATTTTAAATTATAACTGAATCATTTACATTATTTGTTCCAATTATTAACACGACACAACATTACGGAACAGGTCCAAACAGTAAACATGATCCATTTGGGATAGTTGCCGCTGAGCCTTCAGGCAGCAAAATGTTCATGGATGAGCTGCTGGCGCAAGACTCGAGCAATCGTTAAAGGGGAACGACGGCCCGCCCTCCCCCGCCATCGTGCTCCGGGTTCAGGTAGTTGCATGGTTTCCTCGTCCTCCTCCTCGTCATCTGCATCTTCCTCATCATCAGCCACTCTCACCTCAGGTGCGTCTTCTACAACCAGCTGCTGCTGCCTTGTGATGGCTAAGTTGTGCAGCCTGCAGCAGACAACAGTGAACTGACCCACAATCTCAGGGGAGTATTGCAAGTAGCCTCCGGAATGGTGCAGGCATTGAAAACATTGCTTCAAGATGCCAATGGTCCTCTCTGTTACGTTGCGCGTCGCAATGTGTGACATTTTGTATTCCCGCTCAGCTTCTGTCTGGGTTACTCGTAGGGGCATCATGAGCCAGGTAGCGAAGCCGTATCCTTTGTCCTCCTGCATCCAGCTCTGCACTTCTGGTTGCCGCTGAAACATGGCAGATACAGCGCTCTCGCGTAGGATGAACGCATCATGGGTACTCCCACGGTATCTCGTATCAACTGTCGTGATGCATGTCATCACAGACGAACTACACGCTCATGGAGTGGAAGCCTTTTCTGTTCCTGTACATCTCGGAATCCTCCAAAGATGCTTGCAAGGCGATGTGTGTACAATCAATTCAGCCCTGTACCTTGGGGAAGCCAGCAATCCTGGAGAAGCCCACAGCCCTTGCACGCATTGCTTGGGCGGTCATGGGGAACTTTATGTAGTCATTCCTCTGGGCATATAGTGCAGCAGTCACTTGCCGAATGCAGACATGCGTTGCATGTTGATAAATGGCACACACTTGGCCTGGAATGATCCAGATACATAAAATGAAAGTGTAGCTGTAACCTTTACTTCAACTGACAAAGCAGTCCTCCTGACGTTTCTAGGTTGCAAGTCTGCTTTTAGTAACTCACAGATCTCGGTTACAACTTCTTTGCGGAAACACAGCCTTCTCACACAGTCTGCATCATTTGGGTGCAGGTATGAACGCCTGTCTCGATATACCCGATGTGGGTAAGGCCACCTTCCCATCGTCCTACGTGCTCTGAGGTTCCTCAGGTGATGCTGCCTAATCAATCATCTCCTCCGCAGCACCACCATGCAGAAGCTTGCACAAGATATGGCATTGTCATATTGCCCCCATAATTAAATTGTAGCTTTGCAACAACCTCAAAACAGCAGGACAAAGCACTTGCACCTCTTCATTCCTCTCTCTCTCTTTCCATGGTGCATGCCCTAGTATGGACCACAGCCTGATCTGTGCTTGTGAAATAGGCTTGCTTCGAACAGGAAGCTAGGCAGTCAATTAAGACATTTGGGGCAACAAAGTCGAATGCAATGCTTTAATTTTTTTAAATTAAAGTACCACATCTCCTCACCGGGTTCGAGGGCCGGCCGGCAAAATAGCTCCCTCGCCCAGGCACAGTGGTTCGGCTTCCATCCACCCCCCCCTCTCCCACTCCCTTTCTCCCCTGGGCTTCTTTTGAAGCTGCTGAGATGGACAGTATTGAGGATGAAAACAGAGCTTTTAGAAATTGATAATTTAGAGCAAGGGTTCTCATCCCTTATATAAGTGGCTGGTAGTTCAGTTTGGCATTCACCCCCTCCGGGCTTCTTTTGAAGCCAAGCCCGTGTCCGGGCAAGGGAGCGATTCTGCCGGCCGACACTCTGACCCTCGAGCCTGGTGAGGAGACGTTCGGTGGTGAGGTGGTACTTTGAAAAAAAAAATCAAAAATTAAATAATTGCATTAGACTTCCAATTTCTTCCTTTGACTTTGTAAAAATTAACATTTATGATGCATATTCTCTGCCTTCTTCACTCCCTCCAAAACATCAGTTATAAACAATGGTGCCCAGAACGTTTTTTGGGAGTGGTCACATATGCCGTCCTAGGAAAAATGCAAGTTGGCCAAACTTGATTAAATCTGAAAAACTGGCACAGCCATCAGGTTACGCCCCCATGACGCAAAAAATAAATAGTTTCCTAAAAAAATCGTACCTAACTGAATTATGCTGCCGCAGAAACTTTGGGGAAACATGGAGATTTTTATTTACCCCCCAAAAAAACTGCATGCAAAAAAACCGGTGCAGATTATTGGGGAAATTTGAGCCCTAAAGTAAGGAGACCAAAACTGTACACCGTATTCTAGGTGTGGCCTCACCAATACCCTGTACAGTTGTAGGACGTCTCTGCCTTTTTACTCCATACCCCTTGCAATAAGGGCCAACATTCCATTTGCCTTCCTGATTACTTGCTGTACCTGCATACTAACTTTTGATGTTTCATGCATAAGGACCCCCAGGTCTCCATATTGCAGCACTTTGCAATTTTCCTCCATTTAAATTATAATTTGCTTTTCTATTATTTCTGTCAAAGTGGATAACCTCACATTTTCCCACATTATACTCCATCCACCAAATTTTTGCATACTCATTTAAGTCTGTCTATATTCCTTTGCAGATTTTTTGTGTCCTCCTCACAATTTGCTTTCCCACCCATCTTTATATCATCAGCAAACTTGATTACACTGCACTCGGTCCTTTCATCCAAGTCATTAATATAGATTGTACTAAGTTGAGGCCCCAGCACACATCTCTGTGGCATCCCACTAGTTACTGTTTGCCAACTGGAAAATGACCCATTTATCCCGATTCTCTGCTTTCTGTTAGTTAGCCAATCCTTTATCCATGTTAATATATTACCCCCTTGTGCAGTACCTTTTATGTGGCACCTTATCGAATGCCTTCTAGAAATCCAAATACACCACATCCACTGGTTCCCTCTTATCCACCCTGCTCGTGACATCCTCAAAGAACTCCAGCAAATTTGTCAAACATGTTTTCCCTTTCATAAAACCATGCTGACTCTGCTTGTCTAAATTGTGCTTTTCCAAATGTCCTGCTACTGCTTCCTTAATAATGGACTCAAACATTTTCCCAATGACAGATGTTAGGCTAACTGGTCTTATAGTTTCCTGCTTTCTGTCTGCCTCTTTTTTTAAAAAAAATATGCGCGTTACATTTGCGGTTTTCCAATCCACTGGGACCTCCCCAGAATCCAGGGAATTTTGGTAAATTACAACCAATGCATCCACTATCGCTGCAGCCACTTCTTTTAAGACCCTAGGATGCAGGCCATCAGGTCCAGGGGACTTGTCCACCTTTAGTCCCATTATTTTACCGAGTAATTCTTCTTTAGTGACAGTGATTGTTTTAAGTTGCTCCCTCCCTACAGCCTCTTGATTACCCATTATTGGGATGTTTTTAGTGTCTTCTACCATGAAGACCGATACAAAATATTTGTTCAAAGTCTCTGCCATTTCCCTGTTCCCCATTATTAATTCCCCACTCTCATCCTCCAAGAGACCAACATTTACTTTAGCCACTCTCTTCCTTTTTATTTATCTGTAGAAGCTCTTACTATCTGTTTTTATATTTCTTGCTTGTTTATTTTCATAATCTATCTTCTCTCTCTATCATTTTTTGAGTTGTTCTTTGCAGTTTTTAAAAGTTTCCCAATCCTCTGGCCTCCCACTAGTCTTGGCCACATTGTATGCCCTTGTTTTCAATTTGATACCATCCTTTATTTCCTTAGTTATCCATGTATGGTTATCCCTTCTCTTACAGTCTTTCCTTCTTATTGGAAGGTACTTTTGTTGAGAGTTATGAAATATCTTCTTAAATGTCCACCACCGCTCATCAACCATCTTAAACTTTAATCTATTTTCCCAGTCCTCTTTAGCTAACTCTGCCTTCATACCTTTGTAGACTCCTTTATTTAAGCTTAGGATACTGGTTTGAGATCCAACTTTCTCACCCTCCAACTGAATTTGAAATTGAACCATGCTATGATCACTCTTTTTTTAGAGGATTCTTTACTAGGAGTTTATTTATTAATCCTGTCTCATTACACAGTACCAGATCTAATATAAGCTACTCCCTGGTTGGTTCTGCAACATACTGTTCCAGGACACTATCCCGGATATACTCTATGAACTCTTCCTCAGGAATACCTTCGCCAATTTGGTTTGTCCAATCAATATGAAGATTAAAATCGCCCATGATTATTGCCGTTGCTTTTTTTACAAGCCGCCGTTCCTTTTTTTTTACAAGCCTCCATTATTTTTTGATTTATACTCTGTCCAACAGTGTAGCTACTGTTAGGGGGCCTATAGACTACACCTACCAGTGACTGTTTCCCCATATTATTCCTTATCTCCACCCAAACTGATTCTACATCTTGATCTTCTGAGCCAATATCATTTCTCACGACTGCATTGATCTCATCCTTTAATTAACAGAGCTCTCCCACCTCCTTTCCCTTTCTGTCTATCCTTCCAAATTATCAAATACCCCATAATATTTAGTTCCCAGCCTTTGTCACCTTGCAACCACGTCTCTGCAATGGCAATCAGATCATAACCATTTATATCTATTTGCGCCGTCAACTCATCTATTTTATTATGAATGTTGCATGCATTTGCCTTTACCAAATCCCTGCTGGGTGTCCTTAATTAATCCACACTTGTCCAAGTGACTTAATTTTGTCCCTGATTATTGTTTCTAAAAGATTCCCCACTATTGATGTTAAACTGACCAGTCTATAGTTGCTGGGTTTATCTTTAAACCCTTTTTTAAACAAGGGTGTAACATTTGCAATTCTCCAGTCTTCGGGCACCACCCCCGTTTCGAAGGAGGATTGGAAGATTATGGCCTGTACCTCTGCGATTGCTTCCTTCATTTCCCTCAGCGTCCTAGGATGCATCCCATCCGGTCCTGGTGACTTATCTACTTTAAATACAGCCAGCCTTTCTAGTACCTCGTCTTTATCAATTCTTATCCCACCCAGTATCTCCTCTTTTACTATGTCTATGGCATCATCATCTTCCTTGGTCAAGGCAGTGGCAAAGTAATCATTTAATACCTCAGCCATATCTTTTGCCTCCATGCATAGCTCTTCTTTTTGGTCCTTAATTGGCCCCGCCCTTCCTCTTACTACCCATTTACTATTTGTATGCCTATAGAAGACTTTTGGATTACCTTTTAAGATAGCTGCTATTCTATTCTCATACCCTCTCATTGCCCCTCTTATTTTCTTTTTCACCTCCTCTGAACTTTCTATATTCAGTCTGATTCTCAGATGTATTCACGACCTGACATTTGTCATACGTGCTCTTTTTCAGCTTCATCTTACTCTTTATCTTTATCTTTTATGTCATCCAGGGAGCACTGACTTGAGTTGCCTATTTCATTCCCCAGAACCAGATTCAGCAATGCCTCCTTCCTCATTGGGCTGGAAACAAACTGATCAAGAAAGTTCTCCTGAACACACCAGAAATTCTTCCCGCTCTCGACCCTTTACACTTCTATTATCCCAGTCTATATTATGATAGTTGAAGTCCCCCATTATCACTACTCTTAAAGTTCTTGCACATCTCTAATTTCTCTGCAAATGTGCTCCTCCATAATTGTCCCACTAGTTGCTGGCTTGTAGAATATACCTAGTAGTGTAATATCACCTCTAAATTTCTTAAATCTAACCAAACAGATTCGGTCCTTGACCCCTCCAGGACATCATCTCTCTCCAGCACTGTAACATACCAATACTTAACCAATACTGCCACACCACCTCCCATCTTTCCTGAACACCCTACATCCAGGAATATTTAATATCCAATCCTGCCCTTTTTTTTGAGCCAGGTCTGTTATTGCCACATTATGGGCCCAAGTTTCGGGCCGCGCCGACCTGGACGCCTGTTTTTCGCGCCAGAAAGTGCGCCTAAAAAAAACTTACAGATTCTCCGGCTCTCTGCTGGTCCTCTGCAGCCGGGTGCGGCGCAACACGAGCTGTAAGGGGCGGAGCTAGGTCCCTGCGCTGAAAACAGTGCCGGGACCTCTGCACATGCGCGCTACAGTGGGCGCGCATGTGCAGTAGCTCCAGGTGCCCAAAACTGAGTGGGAGGGGCCCGAAACACGCAGCCCCTAGCCCTGGCCGAATGGCCTCACTGGGGCTGCGTGAATAAGGCTGCCTCCCATGCCCAGCTCCTGCTTCCTCCTGACCAGGCTCGACTCCCGCTTCACCCTCGCCCCCGGACCGGACCGGACCAGACACCAACACCAACACCGACTCCCACTTCCCCCTCCACCCCCGGACCCGACCCGACCCCCCGGACTGGACCCGACCGCGCTGCTCCCCCACCCCCCCCGACCTGACCTCCCTCCCTCCCCCCACCACCCAGACCAGACACGACCTAACCTCCCTCCCCCTGTCCCCGACACGAACCGACCTCCCTCTGCCACCCCCCCGACCCGAAATGATCATCCTCCTCCTCCTCCTCCTCCTCCCCCTCCCCCCCCACTTTTCCCTCCTCCTCCTCTCCCTCCCCTCGCTGTCAGAAACACAGACACTGACAGACAGACAGTGAGAGACACACACAGACAGACAGACAGAGAGATAGACACACTGACAGAGACACACTGGGGGGGCATCCCAGCACGCTGTTGGAGGGCTCCCGGTGCTGCAGTCGGTAAGTAGAAAATGTTTTATTTATTGATTTTTTTAAAATTATTTATTAATTTTTTTGGATTGATTTATTGATGTATTTATCATTTATTATTGAAAATGGCTCTGAAGTGTTTAATGTTTGTAAACTTCCCTTTAAAACCCGCCCCCCCCCCCCCCCCCCCGCCATTCCCTATGCCTGATTTGTAACCTACGCCTGATTTTCTAAAGTGTAGACAAGGTTTTTTCGAGCGTACAAAAATCTTTACTTACTCCATTCTTAGCTAGTTTGGGGTAAGTTTTCACTGTCGAAACTTTGAAAACAGGCGTAAGTGGCCAGACACGCCCCCTTTTGAAAAAAAAATTCTGTTCCAAAGTGAAACTCTTCTAACTGACTAGAACTGGAGCAAACTAAATGCCGAGAATTTGAATTTCTAAGATACTCTGTTCTACACCAGTTGCTCCAAAAATTCAGGAGCAACTGAGGCCGACACTTGGGCCCTATATTCCCATGTGGCTATTTGCATCTGCAGCTCACCAACCTTGTTTACTATGCTTTGTGCGTTCACATACATACACTGTAAACCTATCCAGATCATCCTGCATTCTGTTAGACTGACCCCACGTAAGAACTTTAAGAGTAGTGATAATGGGGGAACTTCAATTATCATAATATAGACTGGGATAATAGATGTGCAAATGGACATTGAATACATTTAAGACAGAAATAGACAGTTTCTTAAATGATAAGGGGATAAGGGGTTAAGGGGAGCGGGCAGGGAAGTGGAGCCGAGTCCACGATCAGATCAGCCATGATCTAAATTGAATGACAGAGCAGGCTTGAGGGGCTGAATTGCCTACTATGTCATATTTTTGTCTTATAAACACTCCTTGTGAAGCACTTTGGGACGTTTTAACTACTATAAAGGCTCTTTATAAATGCAAGTTGTTGTTGCGCAATATCGGAGACTAACTAGGTGGTTTTTTCAAATAGCTTGACTACAATATATTACTTTACATTTTGAAAAGATGCTTCGAAGCACCAACAGGCAGATGTTGACTGCAGGTCCACAGTTTGAGTCATCCAATCTAGTGCATCCAAGCAGATGAATGTGTGATTGGAGAGCTGCACCAACTCTCCAATCACACATTCATCTGCTTGGATGCACTAGATTGGATGCTCAAACTGTGGACCTGCAGTCAACATCTGCCTGTTGGTGCTTCCGAAGCATCTTTTCAAAATGTAAAGTAATATATTGTAGTCAAGCTATTTGAAAAAAACCACCTAGTTAGTCTCCGATATTGCGCAACAACAACTTGCATTTATAAAGCGCCTTTATAGTAGTAAAACGTCCCAAAGTGCTTCACAGGAGTGTTATAAGACAAAAATTTGACATAGTAGGCAATTCAGCCCCTCAAGCCTGCTCTGTCATTCAATTAGATCATGGCTGATCTGTATCTCAACTCCATTTACGTGCCTTGGTTTCATATACCTTAGTACCCTTACCTAACAAAAATCTATTAATTTCAGTTTCAACACTTTTTACTTGAGCTAACCTCAACAGCTTTTTGGGAATTTCCACTAACCTTTGTGTGAAGAACTGCTTCCTGACAGCCCTGGCACGCCATCTACCACCTTCAACATTCACTCCCTCCACCACCGAGGGTGCAGTGTGTACCATCTACAAGATGCACAGCAGCAAATCACCACAGTTTCTCCAGCAGCACCTCCCAAACCTGTGACATCTACCGCCTAGTAGGACATGGGCAGCAGGCGCATGGAATCACCATCACCTGCACATTCCCCTCCATGTTATACACTATCCTGACTTGGAAACATAACGCAGTTCCTTCATCGTCGCTGTGTTAAAATCCAGGAACTCCCTCCTGAACAGCACTGTGGGAGTAGCTTCACCACAAGGACTGCAGCGGTTCAAGATGGTGGCTCACCACCACCTTCTCAAGGGCAATTAGGGATGGGCAATAAATGCTGGCCTTGCCAGGGACGCCCACATCCCTGAACTAATAAAGCAAAAATTATGCCTGAATAGCCCATCTCTAATTTTAACGTTATTCCCCCTGGTTCTGGACTCCCCACCAGAAGAAATAGTTTCTCTCTACCTACCCTATAAAATCATTTGAATCATCTTAAACACCTCAATTAGATCACCCCTTAATCTTCTGTACTCAAGGGAATACAAGCCTAGTCTATGCAACTTGTCCTCACAATTTAATCCTTTTAGCCTGGTATCATTCTGGTGAATCTACACTGCACCACCTCCAAGGCCATTATATCGTTCGAGGTGTGGTGCCCAAAACTGAATGCACTACTCAAAATGTGGTCTAACCAGAGCTTTATACAAAGGTAGCACAACTTCCTCCCCATTGTATTTTAGCCCCTTTGAGATAAAAGCTAACATTCAATTAGCCTTTTTAATTAGCCAGGCTGGGAGAAATAGAATGCTGAACCACAAAGCCAAAATAAGTCATGCTCAAATTGTATAATGCTGTGGTCAGACTACATCATGAGTAGTGTGTTCTGTTGTAATTACCAACATACATGCCATAGAACATTTCAGACAAGATCCATGAGGATGATTCACTGGAGGACTGAGGAATGAGGAATGAGGAAATGCATAAAAGCTTGGGGCAATCTTCTGTGGGTACATGAGATAATAAACATTAAGGTGGTAGAATACAAAGATGACTTCAATCTAAACCATGAGGGTTGGAAAAGGGGACACAGATTCGAAATAGTGGAAAGGACTATGACTCGGAGTAGTTCATCACACAAAGTAATCAACATTTGAATGTTCTTATTAGAGTAAAGTAGTGGAAGTTTAAAAACCTTGGGATCGTGCAAGAATCAACTGGATGCCATGACGAGAGAGACTGTAGAGTCTTTCTGGATGGATGATGTAAGATGTGCCAAATAGCTTTCGGCACTCGTATTTATCGTAATCTGAAGCAATACTTCTGATGTTCAGTTGGTAAGCTAGCATGTCAAAGCACTCACTCCAGATTTCACAAATACATTCAACAACTTGTATTTATATAGTGCATTTCATGAAGAAAAACATCTGGTCACGTCAAAGGCGTAATCCAAAAAATGGACACATAAGAAATAGGAGCAGGAGTAGGCCATACGGCCCCTCGAGCCTGCTCTGCCAGTTTATACAATCATGGGTGATCCGATCATGGACTCAGGTCCACTTCCCTGCCCGCTCCCCATAACCCCTTATCGGTTAAGAAACTGTCTATCTCTGTCTTAAATGTATTCAATGTCCCAGCTTCCACAGCTCTCTGAGGCAGCGAATTCCACAGATTTACAACCCTCCGAGAAGAAATTCCTCCTCTTCTCAGTTTTAAATGGGCAGCCTCTTATTCTAAGATTATGCCCCCTAGTTCTGGTCTCCCCCATCAGTGGAAACGATGTGCTCAAGTTTTGGCCTGAGTTGTTCCTATTTTTTTGGAGCAACTAGTTTAGAATGGAGCATCTTAGAAATTGCAATTCTCGGCTTTTAGTGTGCTTCAGTTCTAGTGAGTTATAATAGTTTTTTGAACAGATTTTTTTTCCAAAAGGGGGCGTGTTTGCAAGTTTAGGCAGCGAAAACTTACTCCAAACTAACATAGAATGGAGTAAGTGTAGATTTTTGTACGCTCATAAAAACCTTGCCGACATTTACAAATCAGGCATAGGGAATGAGAGATGGTTGGGGGAGGGCGGGGATAAGGGGGGTTTACAAACATTAAACACTTCACTTTTACAAATAAAGAGCCATCATCAATAATAAATGATAACTAAATCAATAAATCAACTAATAAAATCAAAAACAATTAAAAAATAAATACATTTAAAAAAAATCAATAAATAAAAAATTAAGTTTCTACTCACCGACAGCAGCACCGGGAGCCCTCCAACAGCATGCTGGGGCGCCACCCCTGCCCCCCCAGTGTGTGTCTATCTGCCTTTGTCAGTGTCTCTCCTCCATGTTTCTGACGACAAGGGGTGGGGGCAGGAGGGGGAGGGGTGGGGGGAGGAGGATGGGGTGGGGGGAGGAGAGGAGAGATGGGACGGGGGCAGGAGAGGAGAGATGGGGCGGGGGGAGGAGAGGGGGGGGGGGGGAAAAGAGAAGGGAAGAGAGAACGGGAGGGGGGGGGGGGGTGTAGGGAACAGAACGGGCGGTGGGGGGGGGGGGAAGAGAAAGAGAGAACCGGGAGGGGGTGGGGGAGAAAGAGAGAACCGGGAGGGGGTGGGTGGGGAAGAGAAAGGGGGGGAAGAGAAAGGGGGGGGGAAGAGAAAGGGGGGGGGAAGAGAAAGGGGGGGGGAAGAGAAAGGGGGGGGAAGAGAGGAGGGGGGAAACAGAGGAGGGGGGAAACAGAGGAGGGGGGAAACAGAGGAGGGGGGAAACAGAGGAGGGGGGAAACAGAGGAGGGGGGAAACAGAGGAGGGGGGAAACAGAGGAGGGGGAAACAGAGGAGGGGGAAACAGAGGAGGGGGAAACAGAGGAAGGGAAACAGAGGAGGGGGAAACAGAGGAGGGGGAAACAGAGGAGGGGGAAACAGAGGAGGGGGAAACAGAGGAGGGGGAAACAGAGGAGGGGGGGAAAACAGAGGAGGGGGGGAAACAGAGGAGGGGGGAAAACAGAGGAGGGGGGAAAACAGAGGAGGGGGGAAAACAGAGGAGGGGGGAAAACAGAGGAGGGGGGAAAACAGGGGAGGGGGGAAAACAGGGGAGGGGGGAAAACAGGGGAGGGGGGAAAACAGAGGAGGGGGGAAAACAGAGGAGGGGGGAAAAACAGAGGCGGGGGAAACAGAGGCGGGGGAAACAGAGGAGGGGGGAAACAGAGGAGGGGGGAAACAGAGGAGGGGGGAAACAGAGGAGGGGGGAAACAGAGGAGGGGGGAAACAGAGGAGGGGGGAAACAGAGGAGGGGGGAAACAGAGGAGGGGGGAAACAGAGGAGGGGGGAAACAGAGGAGGGGGGAAACAGAGGAGGGGGGAAACAGAGGAGGGGGGAAACAGAGGAGGGGGGAAACAGAGGAGGGGGGAAACAGAGGAGGGGGGAAACAGAGGAGGGGGGAAACAGAGGAGGGGGGAAACAGAGGAGGGGGGAAACAGAGGAGGGGGGAAACAGAGGAGGGGGGAAACAGAGGAGGGGGGAAACAGAGGAGGGGGGAAACCAGAGGAGGGGGGAAACCAGAGGAGGGGGGAAACCAGAGGAGGGGGGAAACCAGAGGAGGGGGGAAACCGAGGAGGGGGGAAACCGAGGAGGGGGGAAACAGAGGAGGGGGGAAACAGAGGAGGGGGGAAACAGAGGAGGGGGGAAACAGAGGAGGGGGGAAACAGAGGAGGGGGGAAACAGAGGAGGGGGGAAACAGAGGAGGGGGGAAACAGAGGAGGGGGGAAACAGAGGAGGGGGGAAACAGAGGAGGGGGGAAACAGAGGAGGGGGGAAACAGAGGAGGGGGGAAACAGAGGAGGGGGGAAACAGAGGAGGGGGGAAACAGAGGAGGGGGGAAACAGAGGAGGGGGGAAACAGAGGAGGGGGGAAACAGAGGAGGGGGAAACAGAGGAGGGGGAAACAGAGGAGGGGGAAACAGAGGAGGGGGAAACAGAGGAGGGGGGAAACAGAGGAGGGGGGAAACAGAGGAGGGGGGAAACAGAGGAGGGGGGAAACAGAGGAGGGGGGAAACAGAGGAGGGGGGAAACAGAGGAGGGGGGAAACAGAGGAGGGGGGAAACAGAGGAGGGGGGAAACAGAGGAGGGGGGAAACAGAGGAGGGGGGAAACAGAGGAGGGGGGAAACAGAGGAGGGGGGAAACAGAGGAGGGGGGAAACAGAGGAGGGGGGAAACAGAGGAGGGGGGAAACAGAGGAGGGGGGAAACAGAGGAGGGGGGAAACAGAGGAGGGGGGAAACAGAGGAGGGGGGAAACAGAGGAGGGGGGAAACAGAGGAGGGGGGAAACAGAGGAGGGGGGAAACAGAGGAGGGGGGAAACAGAGGAGGGGGGGAAGAGGAGGGGGGGGGAAGAGGAGAGGGGGGGAGGAGAGAGGAGGGGGGGGGGAGGAAGAGGATAGAGGAGAATGAGGGGAGGGAGGGGCAGGCTGAACAGGCCCCGTCAAGCCCCAACGACGGCGTGGAGAGGCGGGGGGGGGGGGCGGGGGAGGTGAACAGGAGGGAGAAAGGGTGGTGGAACGGGAGGGAGGGGGCCCAGAGTCTTCGCCCAGTGAGCCCATTCGGCCAGGGCGAGGGCCGGCGTGCTTCGGGCCCCTCCCATGCAGCCTCGGGGGCAAGGAGCTACGGCACATGCGTGTGCACTCGAGCGCACATGTGCAGATGTCCCGGCATTGTTTTCAGCGCCGGGGCCTGGCTCTGCCCCGACCCCTTGTGCTGCGCCACGCTGAGGCGGAAGACATCCTGAGGAGCTCGCAGAATCACAAGGTAAGTTTTCGCCGCCCTTTTTATTCCCGAAAATCGCTGCACCTTATGGAGGTGCACCGTTCTTAGAGGGTGGAGACTTATGCCCATTCTCTCTGCATCCACTTGGTCAAGCCCACTCATAATCTTATACGTTTCGAGAAGATCATCTCTCAATTTTCTGAATTCCAATGAGTAGAGGCCCAACCTACTCAACGTTTCCTCATAGGCCAACCCCCTCATCTCTGGAAGCAACCTTGTGAACCTTCTCTGAACTGCCTCCAAAGCAAGTATATCTTTTCGTAAATATGGAAACCAAAACTGCATGCGGTATTCTAGGTGTGGCCTCATCAATACCCTGTATAACTGTAGCAAGACTTCCCTGCTTTATACTCCATTCCCTTTGCAATAAAGGCCAAGATACCATTGGCCTTCCTGATCACTTGCTGTACCTGCAAACGAACCTTTTATGTTTCATGCACAAGTACCCCCAGATCCCGCTGTACAGCCTTTTGCAATCTTTACCATTTAAATAATAACTTGCTCTTTGATTTTTTTTTCTGCCAATGTGCATGACCTCACACTTTCCAACATTATACTCCATCTGCCAATTTTTTGCCCACTCACTTAGCCTGTCTATGTCCTTTTGCAGATTTTTGTGTCCTCCTCACACATTGCTTTTCCTCCCATCTTTATATAGTCAGCAAATTTGGCTACATTACACTCTGTTCCTTCTTCCAAGTCGTTAATGTGGATTGTAAATAGTTGGGGTCCCAGCACCGATCCCTGCGGCACTCCACTAGTTACTGATTGCCAACCCGAGAATGAACCATTTATCCCGACTCTGTTTTCCGTTCGTTTGCCAATCCTCTATCCATGCTAATATATTACCCCTAACCCCGTGAACTTTTATCTTGTGCTGTAACCTTTTATGTGGCACCTTGTCAAATGCCTTCTGGAAGTCCAAATACACCACATCCACTGGTTCCCCTTTATCCACCCTATTCGTTACATCTTCAAAGAATTCCAGCAAATTTGTCAAACATGACTTCCCCTTCATAAATCCACGCTGACTCTGCCTGACCGAATTATGCTTTTCCAAATGTCCTGCTGCTACTTTTTAAAATAATGGACTTCAACATTTTCCCAACCACAGACGTTAGGTTAAACTGGTCTATAGTTTCCTCCTTTTTGTCTGCCGACTCAAAGGAGGGGCTTTTCAGAGGAGTAACCAAAAGCTTGGTCAAAAAGATGAGTTTTAAGGAGGAACTTAAAAGAGGAAGGAGATGGAGATTTGAAGGGTTTAGGGAAGGAATTCCAGAATATGGTATCTAGGCAGCTCAAGGCAGAGGCGCCAATGGTGGGGTGAAGGGAAAGAGAATGCACGAGGCCAGAGTCAGAGAAACAAACAGTTCATTCTTATATTATCTATGTTAAAAGCATTGTTAAAGCACTCCTGAATTTTCTGTCCAATGGAGATCTACCATTTCAGCTCTCTGTCCATTCAGGGCTGCTCGAATGACATTGGCATTCAGCAAAGGTTGCCTATGTTTTGTAAAAAGACCATTTGTTTTAATGAGAGCTAGCACTTGAGGCAGACTTTTGATTCAACTGTACCATCATATGAATTATGTCTGAACTGACATGTGCATGATGGATTTAACCTGGTAAATATCAACACTGCAAAATTAGCAGCTTAACATGCTATCTTGTTATATTGAACAGTCGAAACCAAAAAGTGGGTATCATCGCATGTTTCAAACAGTAGCTTCTCTTTTCCTCCAACAAAATATCAGCTATATAATTGTACACTAACTGAACAAAAATAAAACTGATTTTTTTTTAAATACAGAAAGTAGTTCACTTGATATCTGAAGCAGTTAAGCTTTTATCAATTACAGCATAGTTGGCAGGGCCTGTCCACGCAACAAACCCTCCATCATCTTGCTGTACAAAAACACTACCAGCCTGTCAGCTGTTTTTTGGCATGGAGTCTCAACTGGCTTAACAAAACCCTCAATAGCATAGTTCCAAACGTGACAGGGCTTTATCCAGTTGGATTTTAGAGGTAGCTCTTTTTACCTGGCTGAGATCCTTGGTTGTCAACTGATTCGCTACAGGCTTTGTAAGCAAAACATGACAATCCTGCAATCTTTCGTGATTTGCACTAAAGCTCACAGAATGTTTGACATGACTCAATAAAATAATAAGCCAAGTAAATCTCATCTTTCCACAACATTCAATTAACTTTTACTAAAACATTTATGTTGCATACAATACATTAAATTACATGTTTTAAAGTGTTCCTCATATATTGTTAATATGCACACAATCAGAACTCAAGTATTAACTGAAATTTTGAAGGATTGTAACAACATTCGAGGTCAATTTTTAACATTATGAATAACATTCTGTATAATGCTGGCCTGAAATATTTTTCAAACAAAAATAACTTGCATTTATATGGCACCTTTAATGCAGTAAAACGTCCCAAGGTGCTTCACAGGAGTGTTATCAAGCAAATTTGACACTGAGCCACACAAGGAGATATTATGAAAGGGACTTAGTCGAAGAAGTAGGTTTTAAGAAACGTCTTCAAGGAGGAGAGAGGTGTAGAGAGGCTTGACATAGAATCATAGAATGATGCAGCACAGAAAGAAGCCATTCAGCCCATCACACCTGTGCCGGCTCTTTGGAAGATCTATCCAAATCGGCCCACTCCCTGGTACTGTCCTCATAGCCCTGTAAATTATCTCCCTTCAATTATTTATCCAATTCCCCATTGAAAGTTAGTATTCAATCTGCTTCCACCGCTCTTTCAGGCACTGCATTTCAGATCACGACAACTCGTTGCATAAAAAAATTACTCATTTCGCCTCTAGTTCTTTCACTATCACCTAAATTCTGTGTCCATTGGTTACTGACCTTTCTGCCACTGGAAACAGTTTCTCCTTATTCACTCCATCAAATCCGTTCATGATTTTGAACATCTTTATCAAATCTCAACCACCTCTGCTCGAAGGAGAACCACCACAGCTTCTCCAGTCTCTCCACATAACTGAACTACCCCATCCCTGGTACCATTCTTGCAAATCTCTTCTGCACCCTCTCTCAGGTCTTGACATCCTTTCGAATTGAACACAATACTTCAACTGAGGCCTAATTGGTGTTTTACAAAGGTTTAGCATAACTTTCTACGCCTCTATTAACAAAGCCAAGGATCCCATGTGTCTTTTAACAGCCTTCTCAACTTGTCCTGCCAAGATTTGTGTACGTACACCCCCAGGTCTGTCCCTGCACCCACTTTAAAATTGCACCCTTTAGTTAACATTGCTTCTCTTCATTCACTTCACACATCTCGGTGTTAAATTTAATCGGCCATGTGTCTGACCATTTCACCAGTCTCTCTGTGTCCTCCTTAAGTCTATTACATGCATCTTCACCGTTTACTACATGTGCGTGTTTTGTGTTATCTGCAAACTTTGAAATTATGCCCAGTATACACAAGTCAAGATCATTAATATACAAGAGCAGTGATCCTAATACTGACCCCTGGAGACCACCACTGTATACCTCTCCCCAGTCTGAAACAACTGCTCAGCATTACTCTCTGCTTTCTGACCTTCAGCAAATTTTGTATCCATGCAGTCGCTGTCCCTTTAATCCCACGGGCTTTAATTTGGCTTACAAGTCTATTATGAGGTACTTTGTCAAACGCCTTTTGAAAGTTCATAAACACATTAACCACACTACCATCATCAGGGAGGGAATTCCAGAGCTTAGAGCCATTAAAATAGGGGATGCATATGAGGCCAGAACTGGAGAAGCAAAGAGATCTTGGAGAGTTGTAGGGCTGCAGAAGGTTACAGAAATAGGGTGGGGCGATGTCATGGATTTAAAATCAAGTATGGTCATTTTAAAATCAAGGTGTTGCTGGACCAGGAGCCAATGCAGGTCAGCAAGCACAGCGTGATGGGTGAACTCGACCTGGTGAGAGTTAGGATACGGGTAGCTGAGTACTGAATGAGTTCGAGGTTATGGAGGGTTGAAGCTAGGAGGCCAGCCAGGAGAGCATTGGAACAGTCAAGTCTAGAGGTAAAGGCATGGATGAGGGTTTCAGCAGCAAATGAGCTGAGGCTAGGGAAGAGACGGTGTTACAGTGGTGGGAGTGGACTGTCTTTATGATGGAGCAGATATGTGGTCAGAAGCTCATCTCAGGGTCAAATAGGATGCTAAAGTTGCAAACGGTCTGATTCAGCCTCAGACAATGGCTTCGGTCTTCCCAATATTTCATTGGAGAAAATTTCTGTTTATCCAGGACTGAATTTTGGACAAGCAGTCAGAGGCAGTGGAGGGGTCGAAACAGGGGTGGGGTGAGGAGGAGCTGGGTGACGTCAATGTACATGTGGGATCTGACATTGCGTTTTCGGATAATGTCACCGAGGGCATCATCTAGATGAGAAATAGGAAGGGGCCAAAAATAGATCCTTGGGGCACTCCAGAGGTAACTACGCAGGAGCAGGAAGAGAAGCTATTGCAGGCGACTCTCATGGAACAACCGAATCGATAAGAATGGAACCAGGCGAATGTCGACCACCCAGATAATGACGATGGAGAGGCATTGGAGGAGGGTGACATGGTCAAACATGTAAAAGGCTACAGACAGGTCGAGAAGGATGAGGTAGAGTAGCTTACCACGATCAATCACATAAGATGTCATTTGTGACTCTGATAAGGGCCGTTTCAGTGCTGTGACAGGGGTGGAAAACTGATTAGAGGGATTCAAAGATTGAGTTGCGGAAAGATGGGCATGGATTTGGGAAGTGCCAACATGCTCGATGCCTTTGAAGAGGAAAGAGAGGTTGGAGATGGGGTGGTAAGTTTGCAAGGACAAGGGGTTAAGGGTGGGGTTTTTTTTTTGAGTGGGGTGATGACCGCAGATTGAAAGGGGAGTGGGAAGTACCCAAGGAGAGGGAACCGTTAACAACATCAGCTAACATGGGGGTCAGGAAGGGAAGATGGGTGGTCAGCAGTTTGGTGGGAATAGGGTCGAAGGAGCAGGAAGTGGTTCGCATGGACAAGATAAGCTCAGCGATGGCATGAGGGGAGATAGGAGAGAAGCTAGAGACAGATGAGAATTCCGGGCTGGTGGAGAAGGGAGGTGAAGTTTAAAAAGCAACTATCCACTGCTGGAAATTGTACTTGGTTTTGTCTTTAAAAATCAACTCCTTGAACTAGTTTTCCAAGGAATCAAAAAAATAATTGATCAGTTAAACTCAGACTATGAAGTAGATCAAGTATGCATCTTGGGGAAAACTGTATTCAATCATGTTTTTTGTTTATATACAACCCACACTATAAAGATTCTTTTTAGTTTCCTAAAAGCTCAACAAGTTAATTCAGTGAGTAGCTGCTGACACTGACCAAGATCATCCCAGGTTTAATCCTGGAACGGTGCTACAAGGTGATCTTGGATAGGAACAGCTATAGGGGGACAAAAGCCTCAGCCAGGTTTTTGTTCTGATTGCTGTTGGAAGATCAAGGCTGAGGTGTTAATAATCACCATTTGGACAAGATATCAGAGGGTAACCAGTGTCTGTGGAACTTACCCTCACAAACACTCAGAAGGAGAGGGAGGGAGGGAGGGGAAAAAACTGGTGGAGGACACAAAAAAAAAGATACTTTTGAATCTTGCAATTTCTTCCTCTTCTACCAAAGCAAATAGGCCTGAGGTTCAGTGTATGGAGATACTTTACAGGTAAGATTATTAAAGTACTCTTCTGCTCCCATCAACCTTTAAATTATAAATCTAACATTTTAAATTCTATTATCAATCACATCAGATTTATTCTATTTTTAAATGTAATGAGCTTCTGCAAAGTTTTCCAGAGACTCAGATGACAGCTTATCTCAATCTCTCTCCCCTTCCAAAAAGAGACACACGATTTCCACAAACTCAGTTTCCATCCTTGTTACAATCTGTCTGCTCATAGTTACCTCCAACTATGGTGATGTAAGCTAATTTTATTCTACAATTTTCAGGTTTTTTATATATATATATAAAAATAAAAAAGCAATTGCTTTTTGAGGATTGGATTTAAAGTTTAACTACTGAGGTGGAAAAAGATTTATGACTTTTTCGGAACAATTTTTGAAGTATTGCATTTTTGTACAACAAGCAAAACCGTTTCACTCTCATTTGTGATTTGGTGCGTTTAAAATTGTAAATTCACCAAGAGAACATTCGCTTGCAGGAACCGGAATAAAACAAGGTCAAAATAGAGTGTGGAGCAACTGCTGAACTGTCACTGATCTATCTTAAGATTAGTGTTTAGCACTTCATAATTAATAATTAACATGAGCTTGTCATACTAGCTTTACTAATACCATTGTTAGGCAGAGAATGAAAAGGAAAGTGAAACAAAGTGTGATCTCTTATTTTAAACCAATGTATCCTTCTATTCCATTAAAGTAACGATTTAATCCCATTTCATTGTTTATGGTGGCTATTCACCTCGTGCTCAATACTTGTATGATTGAAAAGCAAGTGACAGAACACAAAGTGGTTCAACCCCTCTAATGCAGGGAATTATACACACTCTGGTCTGATTATGCCTTCTTGATTAGATCTATAATCTCCAGCAAGCCTCAATTCTCACACTGCAATTGAAGCACATTATATGGGCACAGCATACTCTGCTGCTTTTTACATAATATTATTTTAATATCTTAAAATTGGATCTCAAACATTCATAACTGAGATATGGCTGAGGATAGTACATTACTTTGCATAGTATAGTACAGCGCTTTGAGACGTCCAAAGGTTGTAAAAGGCGCTATATAAATCCAAGTCTTTCTTTATGAGAAGCTCATGACCTAGCATTGTATGCAGGCACTGCGATTGACTACTGATCACGATAAGTACGAGTGGTCGCGACAGGCAAGATTGACCAAATTGGAGTTACTCCACACATAGCTTATGGGAGTTGAAAAAAAATACTCATGGAGGTGCAAACTAGGAGATCCAACTACAGCAGCATTCCTTAAACTGACATGGGGATTTCTATAATGGAGAACAAAAGGAAAGCAGTCCATTCATAAGAAATGCCATGTTAGTAACCCAAATAAAGTTTTGTCATGTTCTCAAAAGTTGTACCTATTTCCTCACCCCATACAGCTTTTTAGAAACATTCAACAATCTAAGGGATAGGTGATAGCCAAAGTGAGATGTTAACTGTGGCAGTCCAAGGGTGATAAAACAGAAGTGCATTGATTGTCGCTGAATTGTTAAATTCCAATTTCAGTGCTGGAATACCATGTTGTCGCATCAGTATATTTAAAGTGGGTTTTATCTTAATGCTGAATAATTCAGAGCCTTGTTTGTATTTTGTACAGATATTATCAGTAGCAACATTCTTTGAAACCTTATTTTGTAATCCTTGTTGACATCAACAGCATCCATCAATGGAAATAGAATGGTGACGGTAATATGAACCAGGAATCAAGGCAACATCTCAGCACAAACACACTCGCCAAAAACAAAAATATCGTACGGTTTTTACCTGGTCTTGGAACAGGCTGAACAGCAGGGGTTGGAGCCTTTCTAGCAGAAGCACCTTCCTGAAAGATACAATGTTTTAAACTATTTCAAGTCATTCTGAAATTGTCCAGTGGTGATAGCCTGAAAATAATTTTAAAATGCACATCTTTTCTTTCAGTAACTTGTGAAAAATCAATCACAGGAAAGAACAATGTTATTAACACTTGTACCAGTTCCAGCTTTTCTCTTGTGAAATCGGAAAACAGTTGAGAATATTTGAGAATTTCAGTCCTCCTCTAACTGTTTTCGTGAAACAGATAGAAGCAGGGCTAAAATCCATATACTACTCAAATTCTCTCAAGTCACTTAGAATTCAAGGGATTAACATTCTCAATATAGACAAGGGACTAAAATTCTCAATGCCAATGAGGATTACAATTGTCTACACAGCTTGGGAAAGGGAGGAGAATCAGGTGGTCAAACATCAGCTAGTATATGGATATGTAAGCTCAGTGAAAGGTGTACAATACCTTTTATATTATAGACCAGATCTTTGTACAGCACTACTCGGCCAGATTGACTTTTAAATTGGATCGACGATTTCCCTGTGAACCAGCATCAAAGGGGAACCATTGGTGCAGAGCGGAAGTGACAAAAATTAGCCCACTACACATGCAACATAATTGAGTAATGGCATTATCAACTAGTGGCAAATGAGGGCATACACGTGGTGGCATTGTGAAAGGGGTGTGAAAAGATTGTACTATCTCCAATGCAATGCTTTTGTTCACAGTTAGACAAACAGGACCAAAGAAAAACAGGCTTTCCTGGCCGCTGGTCTAACAAATTGTCAATTTTAGCTTCATTTGGCTGCAGAAGATCCAGACTCCAAAATCTGTGGGCAACGGGCATTATAAAACCAGTTTGAGCATTCTATGCTTGCATGTCCGCAATCAAAGAATTAAATCTTCCCATAAATACGCATCATCGTCATCATCATAGGCAGTCCCTCGGAATCGAGGAAGACTTACTTCCATAAATATGCAGCCATTACAGGAAGAACAATCTTTTACACCCCACTGATTGAAAATATGCAGCAAAATGCTGACCACATCAGAAAAAGGAAGCTTGCCACAGGCAGTGAGACCATCTGAGATGAGCTGACCTGTCCATTGTAATGGAGGTGCAAAGACAACTTTAAACTTAAAGCCTCCAGTTTGTAAAGTATTTTGACGGCCGACTGTATCCACATATACTTTGCAGCATGGGTCACTGGTCAGCAATCTGGAACAGGAACAACGGCTGATTTCTCCCTCCCTGACCAAACTATGTTGCACCTACCACCGCCTCATTTGAGATTAGCCAACCCATTGCAGATGATGGATAAAATCTAGTTACTTCATTGTCTATACAGCTAAGTGCCACACCAGACAGTGCATTCACCTACTGTGTAGTGTGGTCCTTAGCTTTAATTTTATTAGATTTGACATTTCCAACAGAACTTTCCTTACAATATAAATTTCATCAGTACAGGCCAATGAGCAGAGCTGAATGCATGCATTTAAGTAGGATTGCACAGAGCTCTGGTTTCGATTGCTTGAGAGCACTGGTTTGAGAAATGTTCCAGACACTACCACTTTCTGTAGTGGTACAGTATAGCTGAGACATCAATTGGTGGGATTCAGTTGACAATGAACTGCAAAGCAAAAACAAAAAGGATTTGCAATAATCTAAATCTTATGATTATATTCCAGCTCTGAACCAATTTCCTGCTTTTGGTATAGTTCAATTTATTTGGGTGATTTATTTGTTAATTTTTTGGTTCAGTGTTTTGTCAGTGATGTTCAGAAAATAGTATACTGCCAGTGACTATGAATATATCAATCATCTTACTGCTGTAGATTGGAATTCTAAAGTAGCTTTTAAGTACCATCTCCCTGAAAAGTACCAATGTGGCCAACTATGTCATATGAAAACATCTCATGATAGTGGAATCTGTTACTGGTGCTTTAAATATGGTTTCTCTATAAAAAGGAGTGATTAATCAGACCTGCAGTGACATTAAAAAAAAATTCAGCAAAACTGTGATAGCATAATTTTGTTAACCCAGTTTGAAAAAAAGCACACATAAAATCTTCTAGGTTACAATAGAGGTACTGCCACAAATTGAACCTCTTAATACCAGCATAGTTAAACTGTCTCTACCATCTCACGAGTTCCCTCCTTCACTAGCTATCATTTGATGCCCTACGAGCTACTTGCCCTTCTCATTTAAACCAAGCAGCACTTCCCTTTCTGGTGGATTGCTCGTTACAGCTGTGCTTCCCAGATCTTTAGAAATAGGATTTCAAATACTGTTTTATACTGATCAATGTTAGACGACTTATTTTAATTCAAAATTCATAAGCGGATACCAGAAATGGGAAGAGAAGAAAGCCATAGATGATTAAGTGAGCATCAAGGGCATATAGTGAAGAACTTGCAAGATGATCAAATGTTAACACTCTAGAGCTACAAATGGAAAGATCTGTAGAACAAATTATTGTCATAGTGCTATTCCTACAAAAGTAGGAAGCATTGTAATTAAAATATGAACATACAAAAATTTTAAAAATTAAGCTCTCTGTTGTATGCATTTTTGGCACGTAGACATACAGCTTTCAACAATTGCTAATAATAAACTTGCCAATTGGTAATGCAGCTTCCTATATAGTTAACACATAACTTACACATTCAGTGTCAAATTCTAAATCACCAGGGAATAGTCTGAGTAAAAGACTAATGAGTATTGTGCTACAAACTGTAATTACAGAAAAGTTTTGTATTGCTTCACTACGAACTGTCAGGTGTGGTATCACTCATAATTTACCATAAACTAAAAATATTCAAGCACATTACAAAAATGTGCGCTGCTTGCGACTTTCCAGCATTTCACTCTAGACAAGAACATTATCGGTTGTGCACATTCCAAGAACAAAAAACAGCATGCATTTATATAAGCATTTTAACATGTCTCTCAGAAACATCCCAAAGTCCTTCATGTGCAATGAATGATTTTGAAATGCACTGACTTATTATATCGGCAAACTCAGCAGCCAATTTGCACACAACAAGATGAAGGACCCAATGTGCCTTGAGTAGTGTTATCAAAGGTGAAGTTACCACTGCACAAAAATGGGCTTGAACATTTCCTCAAATACCTGTCCAACTCTGTCGGTGCAATCTTCAGTCATGCTTTATGTGAACACTTCACATTGAAATTGCCTTTGTGCAATTAGTTAAAATGAAAAGCCACCGTGTAAGCGGTCGCCTGTAATGATGCAGTTGCAGGCTCTGCTCACTAGGTGGAATTGTTGAGGGTTTGGGTTCTTTTCTTTGCTGCAAGTTTAAAAATAGCTTTTTGCTGTATTTTCTGGTCTTTAATGACCTCTAATTTCGCCTAGAATTAATATTTTTCTTTCCACTATTTCAACCCATCTGCTTCCCTGCTCCATTTTGCCCCCATTCTCATCCATCCAGCTTCCCTTATAATTAATGGCATCAATTTTTATTTATTTTTTCTATGGCATTTCATTTCTACTGATATTTTGGTGCAGCTTTTTCTACTCTCTTTTGCAACATCCCCACGCCCATCACGCTCCAATCAATCCTGATGCCTTTATAATAAACGTATTTTTTTGTGTAGCCACTCATTTCAGATATACTTCAATGTTTTTCTCTTTTGCCCCTGCTGTTTCAACCTGCTTGCTATTTCAGTTTCCCCGCACATCCGCTTCCCCACTCCCACTATTTTTACTTCTGCCTCTCAGTATCATCCAAACCACTATCTTTATAGCAAAATCTATTTAATCTATTTCTGCACATTTCCCCTATTCCCTCCACCCGTTCCCATCCAACCTGCTCCCTTTATGGTCAAATCAATTCCTGAAATTTATTTCATAGTCTCTATAACTTTTATTATTTTTGCCCTGCTATTTCAACACATCCACCTAACTATTATTTCTGCTCTATTTTCTTTCCCAGACCCAACCCAATCATTATTTTAAATACAGAACATCCTCTTCCAGTCTCCGATGTCCTGCTGCTTTAATTTTAATAGAAAAAAAGCACTCCTCTCCCACAACAAGTGAAACACTTTTCTTTTCCATATCTGCAATAAATGCATCACCTTTGCTCTCACAAAAAACTTAATCTAACTTATTCACTACTCCAACCCTACTCCATTCTTTTCTGGGTTTTTTCCCTGACCCCATTCCCATTTCAATCCCTGGGATCATTGAGAGGGGATCCCGAGATCTGGGCGCATTGGGTCTGGGAGCACTGGGGCATTTGGGGGTTTAGGAGGCACTGGAAATATAGTCTCAGGGTTTAAGTGCACCGAAAGGGGCTCCCAGGACTTGGAAATAGGAGGTGGTGATGTGGTGGTCTCAGCACAGCAGACCTGGTGTTTGGCAGGACTGGAAAAGGGGGCTTCGAGCATTGGAGGAACCAAAGTCTGGCAGTATTGGGGGTTGATAGGATCTGGCAGAGTCAGGAGGAGCAGCTACCTCATGGAACAAGACGACTCAGGGGACTGGACCCAAACTGCCTTGGCCCCTACTGAACCATCAGGCCACAACTCGAGAATCCAAGGAGATGATTTTTGGCAGCATATTCAGGCACTAAAGATCCTCCAAGGTGGCCAAGATGGGGTTTTGAGCTGAAATGTCGATTTAGCCAACCTTTAATGCAAGACATCACCTTGGTAAAGGAGTTGAAACGCGCTCTGGGAATGGGCCCCGGAAGCTTGTTAAGCAGCTCATTGCCACTTAAAATGCCTGCTAGCGCTCATAATGGAGGCTGCACAGCATTTTGATGGCTCGCACTTGTTCTAATGTCTTCTAACGCTGACCAATGTTTGGGAGTAAACAAGGCGTTGATGTGGATTTCAAGCATGACTTAAGGGGATATTCACCATTTCATATTCACTTGCTGCTGGAGCTATGAAGAGAACATCTGAAACACATCCGGATACTTTCTGGGACACTTTGCCAAGATTTCAACACTCGAGCAACATTTATTCCGCATATTGGAAGAATGAGATCCAGGTCGGGGGGGGGGGGGGGGGCAGGGGAGTGGGACTGAGAGCGAGAACGTGATCCAGATGGTAAGACACCCAGATCTCGATCTCCCACCACACCTGTTTTATTTCTCGAAAGCTCGGTGCGTGTATGGCAAGTGACATCATTGGAATGCACTAAATCCGGAAGTCACAACACTGTCACTATTATTATTCTTCTTAGGCAGTCCCTCAGAGTCAAGGATGACTTACTTCCACACAAACATGAGTTCTAAGATGGCTGATGAGTAAAATGCAGGATCTACAGACTCAGTCACAGGTGGTGCCGGTAGTGATTGAAGGGACGGGTGGGGTGCTTGCTTTGTAGTATGTTCCTTCCGCTGTTTGTACTTGACAACTGCGTGCTCTGACGAAAAGACTCAAGTGTCCGATGCCTGCCCAAATGGCTCTTCGCCACTTTGAGCATTCATGGGCCAGGGATTCCCAAGAGACGGTGGGGAGGTTACATTTTTTCAGGAAGGCTTTGAGGTTGTCCTGGAAGCATTTTCTCTGCCCTCCTGGGGTTCACTTGCCGTGATAGAGCTTGGAGTAGAGTGCCTGTTTCGGGAGCCTTATATTAGGCATGCGGACTACGTGATCTGCCCATCGAGTTGATTGAACGTGATCAATGCTTCGATGCTAGGGGTGTTGGCCTTAGAGAGAACACTGATGTTGGTATGCCTATCCTGTCAATGGATTTGAAGAATTTTGCAGAGGCAATGTTGGTGGTACTTCGCCAGTGCTTTGAGGTGCCTACTGTACAATGTCCATGTCTCTGAAGCACAAAGGAAGGCGGGAATCACTACTGCTCTGTAGACCATGAGCTTGGTCTACAGAGCTTTGTCTTCAAACACTCTTTTCCTCAGGTGACTGAAGGCTGCACTGGCACATTGAAGGCGGTGTTGGGTTTCGTCATTGATGTCTGCCCTGCTGTCCAATTGTCTTGTTGTGAATCTTGATGATCTTTTGGGGGGGGGGGGGGGGGCAGATTGGTAGAGAACCTTTGTCTTATGGATGTTTAATGTAAGGCCCAGGCACAACGGACATGATTTTCACTGCGTGACAAATCCAAGAAAAATGAAGGGAGCAGCACCAACCTCTGTACATGGCCTTCTTTGACCTCATAAAAACCTTCGACTCTGTCGACCAAGAGGGTTTATGGAATGTCCTCCTAAAATTCGAATGTCCTCAGAAATTTGTCACCAACTTCCGCCTGCTTCACAGTGACATGCAAGCAGTGATCCTTACCAACAGATCCACCACAGATCCAATACAAGTGCAGACCAGGGTCAAGCAAGGCTGTGTCATTGAACCAACACTTGCTCTTCACAATCTTTATCGCTGCAATGCTTCATCTAACCTCCAATAAGCTCCCCACTGGAGTGGAGCTAATCTATAGAACGAATGGGAAATTGTTCAACCTCTGCCGTCTCCAGCTGAGACCAAGGTTGTCCCAATCTCTGTCATTAAATTACAGTATGCAGACGTTGCTTGTGTTTGCACACACTCTGAGGCCGAACTCCAAACCATCGTTGTCACTATTTACTTCATAACCTCGGGCGGGGAGGGTGGGGGGAGGAAGGTCAGGAACCTGGACGATGGCGGCAGGAACTCTCTTGGGGGAGAGGGGGGGAATGGTCTTAACGAGTGAAAGTGGACCCTGTCTGTTGCAAGTGAGCTCTGTTCTGTCTGGAGTCAGCAGTCAGAATGGCTCAAATTACTTTGTGAAGAGAAACTGCTGGGTGCGTGTGTCTTATCCTCGAAGGGGACCAATCAGCACTCATCATCAAGGGGGCTCAATCAGAGCTTTAGTTGTTGCAAATTAACGTGTCCTCAAAATAACCCTCCCCTCCCCCACCACCTCAACTTTAAAATGAATCCCTTAATTAAACAATTTTTCACCTATTGTAATATTCCTTTCAATATTCAGCACATCGAATCTATACACACCATATATTTGATACCACGGATAGTGTTATTTTCAACATTTTAGGCTTGAATGAAAGATTTCACATTTAATTCCCCCGATTATACATTACACACAACTTGATTTACAGACCACCGTGCTACAAGTTTTAACAAGTCTACAGACTATCCAGGGTACAACCACCAAATCTCTCAACTGTTAGAAGATTTAAAGCATAAAAGGCCTTGCCAGCTAATTTAACAAGATCATATGAACCTGGAATAACAGCTAGGTCATAGAAAAAACATGGCACAAACCACCAAATCTCTCAGCATGCAAAAAGACTAAACGCCCTTGCCAGTTATTTAACTATACAGGTAATATTGATCTGAAATAATTGGTCACAGAGACCTTGGTACAAAACACTGCAAGACTGAGCATCAGGCAACAAATTTATGAAATGCCGATTATAGCACATGACTGCACTGCCTGCCATCAACAAATACAAGTACATGTGGAAAAGCAAGCTGCATGTCTCTTAGATGACACACATGAACTGCACAAGTATAAATGACGAGCCATCCAGGATGAGGATTTCAGTAAAATATAATTGTAATGTAGGCATCTACACCTGATGCGTCATGTACTTGCTTTGCCTCAATTTTCCACTTTGTTTCATTTAATTTCTCTTACTTTATCATTTTACTTTGTTCCCACTTTAAAAAAATATCTTGCTAGCTTTGTTTCACTTATCTACCTCCAACTACTTCTGCAGGCAAAAAGGCAAAGTTTGTCCATACTGCTCAATGGGAATGAAGTGTTCTGTATCTTACTGTGCTTACTCTAGCTAGGATGGAGGGGTAAACTCCAAAACTGTTGGACAAAAGCATTAACCAAGATTTATTCTCTGACACCTCATCCAGCCTGATCAAAGACAGAAGGGAGTCCACTCCCAAATACAGCACACCAATGGGTAAATGACTAGAGTCCCCAAAGCTGTTTTTTTCCCCAAGTACGCCAAAAAAAAATCATCCAAGTTTCCCCGTTTGATTTCTTCATTTTGGCACTGCCGAGCCTGTCGTTTAGTTTTGGGGGTGGAGCCTTGATTTGCGCCAAAATGATCGGGTTGCCATGGTAACCAGGAACACAATGCGGGCTGAGGCTGGAAAGTGAAACATACAGCCAGCTCACAGCAACCTGCATAAGCACATTAAACATTGCAGCAACTTACCTCCATTAAATTATTAAAGTGTAATGACAAAAATCTTCCCCTCCTCCACCCATCCCAGCACCGCCACCCCCACCCCACTCACTCTCTCTTTCTTTCTTTCTTTCTCTCCCAATGCCAGTCCACGCTCCTATCCCTGGCCGAATAGCCTTCCAATACCGGTCTCCGCACCTATCCCAGGCCGAATGGCCTCTCCCCTCCCGGTCTCCGCACCTATCCCAGGCCAAATGGCCGCCTCCCTCCTGGTACCGCTCCTAACTATGCCCGAAAGGCTTCCCCCCTTCTCTCTTGCCTCTCCTGCTGCTGCTGTCTGGGCATCTGCTACGCTGATTTACTTACCTGCACCGGTTTTCTTAATTCACTCAAAGATTTTTCTACAGAGGCCATATACGCCGGCCTAAGAAGAATTAGAGTAACTCTCAGCTGGCCAAATTTGCCTAAATGGCCAGAATTGGTGCGGGTGGTAGGTTACACCCACTATTACTCAAAAAAAAAACAAACCTAAAGAAAAATCATAACTAACTGAGTTACGCCAGCACACATTGATTGGGGAAATTTTTTTTTAAAAATTAAGCCAAAAAAAGCGGCGCCACCAAAAAACGGTGCAAATCACTGGGGAAAATTGAGCTCCATAACAGTGGATCACATTATTGAACACTTAGAACTGGGACAGTCAGAATGGTTTTGTAAAGGACATAATCCGAGACCAATTTAAGTGTGCCAAGAAAGCTCTAGGTTTGCAGATAAAGGAAATCCAATGAATGTTATTTATATGGTTTTAGAAGGCATTTTATAAGGGCTACTTAAGAGGTATTGTGAAGATTGACACAAATGGTAGTACAGGAAATGTAGCTGCATGGATAATGGTATGGCTGGGACTAGAAAACAATAAGCAAGATTAAAATGGATCTTTTTGTAAGATGTGGGTATGTACTGGCATCTCTTTTGTATTCTATTTACATAAATTATCTGGACAGAGTAGATGGAGAGAAACCGTTACCATTGGCAGAAGGGTCAAGAACCATAGGACACAGATTTAAGGTGATTGGCAAAAGTACCAAAGGCGACATAAGAAAAAACTTTTTTACGCAGTGTGTGGTTAGGATCTGGAGTGCACTGCTTGAAAGGATGGCGGATGCAGACTCAATCATGACTTTTAAAAAAGCATCTTAGGGGAAAGGTAGCATAGTGGTAAATGTTACTGGACGAGTAATCCAGAGGCCTGGATTAATAATCCGTAGACAAGAGTTCAAATCCCACCACAACAGCTGGGGAATTTAAATTCAGTTCATTAAATAAATCTGGAATTTAAAAAAAAGCTAGTACCAGTAATGGTGACCATGAATCTATCAGATTGTCATAAAAACCCATCTGGTTCGTTAATGTCCTTTAGGGAAGAAAATCTGCCGTCCTTACTTGATCTGGCCTATATGTGACTTGAGACCTACAGCAATGTGGTTGACTCTTAATTACCCTCTGAAATGGTGGCAAATAGGGATGGGCAATAAATGCTGGCCTTGCCAGCTACGCCCACATGGGGAAAGGGCACGGAGTGGGACTAGATGAGATGCTCTTGCAGAGAGTCGGCACGGGCTCGACGGGCCAAATGGCCTTCTTCCGTGCTGTAACTATTCTATGATTCTATTGGAAAGATATTAGGAATGAGAGATTATGGCCGCGATTTTGCCACACGCAGCGGGCTCGATGCGGCTGGGGTTACTGCCAGTGGAAAGCCCGCTCCGGACTCAAAGCCGCGCTCCCTCCGGAATCTTCCAATGCCCGCGGGCTTCACGGCCAATTAAGAGGAAGCAGGTCTGCTGACGTCATTTGATGATGCGTCATCAGCCTGTTTCCTTAAAGGGACCATATGCTCGCAATGGTTTTGACAGTTCTTCTGTCAGTGTCCTGCAGCATTGAGGTGCTGCAAACACTAACAAGCACTGCACAGAGGTGCACGGCTGCACCCAGGCTCTCCCATGACTCCCTCCAGATGCTTAGGGAGGGAGTCACAGCACGCCTCTTGCCTTCCCATGGGCAGAAGGGACCTCCCCAGGACACCAACACAGCCTGGTTGCACATTGCACAGGAGGGCACAAGCAGGGACATCATCAGGAGGACCAGGCTACAGTGGCACAAAACCTTCAACGATCTCAGCAGATCATGAAACTTGACTGAAAAGCCACACTCAACCTCACCCTGCTGTGCCACTCATGACATATCCATCATTCTGCCTCCCCTACTCTATCCCTGCACATCCTTCCTCACACCAACTTACCTTGCACCTCCACCCATCCCTCTCTCTCCATCTACATTATCAGTTCCCCATTTCACTAGCCACACCTCACACTCACCCTCATCTTTGTCCAATCATACCAACTAACAACACACAAGAGTAGGCACTTCGGTTCTTTAACCAATGTTCATGTATAGTTAATGTTGATGTGTTGTCAAACATTGAAATCTTTATTTTCAGGACTTTGTGTTCTTGGACAGATTTGTGAGCACCATTGGAAGTGGCTTAGTGAGTTGTAGTGAATGGGAGACACAATGGTACCCCCACAATGGTGATGAGTGTGAAAGGAATGGGTTAGACATTGTAGGGATGCTTTATGGAGCTGGTGTGGGGTGGTGCCAACCTGGCGGATCATGTGGTAGTCAGGGTGTACAGCATGAAGTGAAGTAAAAGTGGCCATGGTGAAACCATCACTGCACTGAGGTCTGATGCTGTTATCCTGTGCAGCATCAGGTGATTGCAGAGAAGGTTGGTGTTGTTGGTGGTGATGTTGGTGTGTTTAGTGATGTTGGTGTTGGGGCTGATCGTGGTGGGATTCTGAGGACGAAGTTGAGATTTTTTTCAAGGGCACCGATGCTGCTGGAATAGATGGTAGGTGAGCTTGAGATGACAGAAGCGCCCCGTCAATGGTGAGAGGGGTTGCTCCAAGGAGGTGACAGTGAATGGAAAGTTCATTGCAAACACTTCCAAAGTGCAGACAGCTCACAAATCTTTTCCAAAGCCTGAAGGCTTCATTGTCTGACATTTTAAGTGAACAGCTGTGAAATGATACCACATCTGCAGCTGTCAACTAGCCAAAGCAATAGTCACCAAGAACCTGACACACTTACCTGGCCGAGGGACGGCAAAGTCAATAAAAGGTTGGTAAAATTGTAAGTGCCTGCTTTTAATCATCTGAACTATCATTTATGCACCTTTTAATTATGTAAATTACCTGCCCTGCCGCTTGGTGTCGGGTCGGCTATCCGAACGCCGACCTTACAGTTGAGAAGCTCACACGGATACGAGTTTAGAGCGGGATCCCAACCAACTGTCAATCAAAGCCATTTTGATAGCAGGCCCGCCTCCAAACCTGCATTCGTAAGGCTGGGAAGATTCCGGCCACTAGTTCCAAACAGCTGTTGAAAGCAATTAGCACTTATTTCACAGAAACATGAAAGGTAAGGGGGAAGTTGGAGAGTTTTGTAAATTATGAAAGGTGTTGCAAGGATAGATCAGAAAATATTGTTTACACTGATTGGCAAATCGATAATAAGGGGATTATACACAGGATGATTGATAAAATAATGAAGGGGAAGTTAGAAGTGTTTTGAAAGAGGGTTGAATGTGCTGTAATTTCTATGACACTAAGTTCGGGTCAATACCCTGCCTCGCTCAGAAGTCAATATACAATATTTGGGGGGGGGGGGGGGGGGGTTGTTAAACAGGAAAATTAATTTAACCAGACCAACTATTCCAGATCACAAAGCTGAATTCCTGCTTACCATTTCATAAGTTATAAGAACATAAGAAATAGGAGCAGGAGTAAGTCATTTGGCCCCTCAAGCTTGCTCCGCCATTCAGCTAATCGTCGAGTTCAACTCCACTTTCCTGTCCGATCTCCGCGGCCCAGAAATCCCGGCCTCCCCGGTAATCGGGGAACGGTAATCTTGCCATTGCAAATGCCCTCGCTCCCGAGATAAGGAGGATCTATCAAGCTACAGTATTACCCATATCTTGTCCAGCAAATGTCTTGAAAACTCTCTTGCGCCTGATAAAAGCAGGCACATAGCCTACTTTTATAGGCGTAAGAGTTCTAAAACACAAAATCATAAAATAAAATTTTTAAAACATCTTTTATTATTAAAAACCTGCCCACTACAGTAAGTTTATTTTAAACCAGAATGAAAAAAACTTTTTTTTAATATACAAATCAGAATTTTTTTTCTAACACATTAACTTTAATTTCAATTAATTTTAATTATGTAAGGTGTGTTTTTTATTCTTTATTATGGTGTTTAATGTGTTTTTTTTCTCATTAATAGCAATGTGAAGAGAATAGATGTGTGAAGAAAAATCTATAGATATGTGAAGAGAAAAAGATTAGTGAAGACAAATGTAGGTCCCGTGCAGTCAGATTCAGGTGAATTTATTATGGGGAACAAAGAAATGGCAGACCCGTTAAACAAATACATTGTGTCTTCCTTCGTGAAGACAGAACCAAATAACCTTCCGGAAATACTAGGGGACCAAGGATCTAGTGGAATGGAGGAACTGAAGGAAATCCCTTATTAGGCGGATTAAGGGAATTGATGGGATTGAAGACCGATAAATCCCCTGGGCCTGATAGTCTGCATCCCAGAGTACTTAAGGAAGCAGCCCTAGAAATAGTGGATGCATTGGTGATCATTTTCCAACAGTCTATCGATTCTGGATCAGTTCCTATAGACTGGAGGGTAGCTAATGTAACCCCACTTTTTAAGAAGGGAGGGAGAGAGAAAACGGGTAATTATAGACCGGTTAGCCTGACATCAGTAGTGGGGAAAATGTTGGAATCTATGATTAAAGATGAAATAGCAGCACATTTGGAATGCAGTGACAGGATCGGTCCAAGTCAGCATGGATTTATGAAAGGGAAATCATGCTTGACAAATCTTCGAGAATGTTTTAAGGATGTAACTGGTAGAGTGGACAAGGGAGAACCAGTGGATGTGGTGTATTTGGACTTTCAAAAGGCTTTTGGACAAGGTCCCACACAAGAGATTGGTGTGCAAAATTAAAGCACGTGGTACTGGGGGTAATGTACTGACATGGATAGACAACTGGTTGACAGACAGGAAGCAGTCGCGATAAACGGTTCCTTTTCAGAATGATAGGAATTGACTAGTGGGGTGCTGCAGGGCTCAGTGCTGGGACCCTATACATTAATGATTTAGATGAAGGAACTGAGTGTAATATCTCCATGTTTGCAGAGGACACTAAGCTGGGTGGTGGTGGTGAGTTGTGAGGAAGATGCTAAGAGGTTGCAGGGTGACTTGGACATGTTAGGTGAGTGGGAAAACACATGGCAGATGCAATATAATGTGGATAAATGTGAGGTTATCCTCTTTGGTGGCAAAAACACTAAGGCAGATTATCTGAATGGCGGCAGATTAGGAAAAGGGGAGGTGCAACGAGACCTGGGTGTCATGGTACATCAGTCATTGAAAGTTGGCATGCAGGTACAGCAGGTAGTGAAGGAGGCAAATGGTATGCTGGCCTTCATAGCTAGGGGATTTGAGTACAGGAGCAGGGAGGTCTTACTGCAATTGTACAGGGCCTTAGTGAGGCCTCACCTGGAATAGTGTGTTCAGTTTTGGTCTCCTAATCTGAGGAAGGACGTTCTTGCTATTGAGGGAGTGCGGCGAAGGTTCACCAGACTGATTCCCGGGATGGCAGGACTGACATATGAGGAGAGACTGGATCGACTGGGCCTGTATTCACTGGAGTTTAGAAGGATGAGAGCGGATCTCATAGAAACATAAAATTCTGACAGGGCTGGACAGGTTAGATGCAGGAAGAATGTTCCCGATGTTGGGGAAGTCCAGAACCAGGAGACAGAGTCAGTCTAAGGATAAGGGGTAAGCCAGTTAGGACTGAGATGAGGAGAAACTTCTTCACTCAGAGTTGTTAACCTGTGGAATTCCCGACCGCAGAGAGTTGTTGATGCCAGTTCATTGGATATGTTCAAGAGGGAGTTAGATATGGCCCTTACGGCTAAAGGGACCAAGGGGTATGGAGAGAAAGCAGGAAAGGGGTACTGAGGTGAACGATCTGCCATGATCTTATTGAACGGTGGTGCAGGCTCGAAGAGCTGAATGACCTACTCCTGCACTTATTTTCTGTGTTTCAATGTTTCTAACTTGTAGATACGGAATTCTCATTGCTATTAATAAGAAAGCTGTGGAATATTGTAGCACCTTCTGCATCCGGAACCTCGAAAACGGGAGTGCGCTGCGCAGCGCGGGAAGAGAAGCCTCCCCAACATAATCGCAGGCGCCTCCGGGACCACCAGGTATTTTGTAAAAATTCTCCGGTCGGAGGCGTTTGTCAGAAAGAAGCCTCCGACCGGAGTTCCCCCAAGACTCCAAAAATCTATCTATCTCAGCCTTGAATATAGTCAGAGACTCAGCATCTACAGCCCTCTGGGGCAGAGAATTCCAAAGATTCTCAACCCTCTGAGTGAAGAAATTTCTCCTTAACTCTATCTTAAATGGCTTTCCCCGTATTCGCCGACTGCGCCCCCTCTAGACACTCCAGTCAGGGGAAATAACCTCTCAGCATCTACCTTGTCAATCCCCTTCAGAATCTTGTATGTTTCAATGAGATCACCTCATTCTTCTAAACTCCAGAGTGTATAGGCCCATTCTACACAATCTCTCAGCATACCAGGAATCAATCTAGTGAACCTTCATTGCACCTCTTCCAAGGCAAGTATATCTTTCCTTAGATGAGGGGAGACCAAAACTGTGTACAGTACTCCCGGTGTGGTCTCACCAAGGCCTTGTACAATTGTAGCAAGACTTCCTTAATCTTATACTTCAACCCACTTGCAATAAAGGACAATATGCCATTTGCCTTCCTTATTGCTTGCAGTACCTGCATGCTAGCTTTCTGTGTTTCTTGAATGAGGACACACAAATCTCTCTGAACACCAACAATTAAAAATTTCTCACCATCTAAAAAAAATATATATTTTTCTATTCTTCCTACCAACATGAATAACTTCACATTTCCCTACATTATACTCCATCTGCCACCTTACTGTCCAGTCACTTGATCTATCGATATCCCTTTGCAAACTGTGTTTTCCTCACAGCTTACTGTCCCACCTAGCTCTGTATCATCAGAAAACTTGGATACATTGCACTCAGTCCCTTCATCCAGGTCATTAACATAGATTGTAAATTGCGAAGACCCCAGCACTGATCCTTGCTGCATCCCACTAGTTACAGCCTGCCAACCTGAAAAAGATCGATTTATCTCTATTTTCTGCCCGTTAACCAATCCTCTATCCATGCTAATAAATTATCTCCAAACCCATGAGCCCTTATCTTGTGTAATAAACTTTTATTTAGCACCTTATCGAATGCCTTTTGGAAATCCAAATATACTACATCCACAAAAAAATAAGAACTATGCAATAAACCCAATAAATGGAAATTGTACCATACACGACTGAGCATGAAAACTGTCAGATTGTTTTTAAAAAGAATTCACCATAATAGAAAGCAAGAAAGAAATCAAATAAAAATGGAATAGCAAAAAGATGCATCAGAAGTCAATAAGTCGTAACAGCTATCATTATGATGATCACGGCGATATTGTGCTTTTGAAATTTCCTAACTAATCTATTCTTAATTGTGGAATTTAACATTCACATAACCTTTTACTTTTGATTGCACAGTGCTTGTGATAGAGCACACAATCATTGGGCTTCCTGTACATATCCTGGGGCAATGTATTTTTCAGAATTGAGGGAGTTCATCGCGTCTTCAGTTGGATTAAAAGTTGTCGGAATCTTGCATACACTAACTTTAAGTTCAGTTGTGTTGGCGCTGCTGGTAAATTATATTCCCCTCATATCTCTTCTGCTTTCCCATCCATGCAGAAAAATAGCTGGATGTTTAATAATGGTGGGCAAGGGATGATGGAGAAGGCAGAAAATTTGTGCCTTGTGCGCCCTAAGCTACCTGGTCGCTCACCAGCGTTCGACATGTTCAAAAATTCACAAGTTCTGATAGACATGTAACATATGGATGTTTTGTTCAAGTATATTGTGAACAGAGCTTATTTTGTACAATAGCTTCATCATTATCAAAGCAGATTTACTATGATTACTCTCACAGGAGTCTTAGCTATCGCCAGATTGGCTGTATACAACAGAGAAGGATGAATGAGATATGCAGGCAAACTCACGTTAACACTGAGCTGATTTCACTTATTAGTACCAATAGTGCACTAAGTCAATATGTTTCAATGTATAGGTACTGCAATAACTTTATTCATCATGTCATATTGCTCCCACCATGAGTGAGATACCTGTAACCAACATTTCAGTTTACTGTTAAAAATAGCTCAAAGTTCTCTCAAGTCCACATTTGGAAGAATAGAACCTGTAATTCTATTGCTGGATGCCTTTCACAATTAAAATGAACACAAAAAAAATTGCATGACATGAAAGCCCCTGACCTCAATCTTAGATCCCGTATGTTTGCATTGCCCATTAAAAACAATTTCTAATTTATATAATATGGGACTGAATTTGCAGTTGAAGGCCTCCCATGAGCGGATGTTGAGAGAATTGAACAGGCCTGCTGCAATATCCCCGATTAATCCAATTCATCGTCGTCTCTGACATTCACCCAAAGTTATTATAACATAAGAACATAAGAAATAGGAACAGTAGTATGCCATACGGCCCCTCGAGCCTGCTCCGCTATTCAATAAGACCATGGCTGATCTGATCATGGACTCAGCTCCACTTCCCCGCCCGCTCCCCATAATCTCTTATCCCCTAAAGAAACTGTCTATTTCTGTCTTAAATTTATTCAATGTCCCAGCTTCCACAGCTCTCTGAGGCAACGAATTCCACAGATCCCTCAGAGAAGAAATTTCTCCTCATCTCTGTTTTAAATGGGCGGCCGCTTATTCTAAGATCATGCCCTCTAGTTCTAGTCTCCCCCATCAGTGGGAACATCCTCTCTGCATCCACCTTGTCAAGCCCCCTCATAATCTTATATGTTTCGATAAGATCAGCTCTCATTCTTCTGAATTACAATGAGTAGAGGCCCAACCTACTCAACCTTTCCTCATAAGTCAACCCCCTCATCCCCGGAATCAATCTAGTGAACCTTCTCTGAACTGCCTCCAAAAGCAAGTATATCCTTTCGTAAATATGGAAACCAAAAGTGCACGCAGTATTCCAGGTGTGGCCTCATCAATACCTTATATAGCTGGAGCAAGACTTCCTTGCTTTTATACTCTATCCCCTTTGCAATAAAGGCCAAGATACCATTGGCCTTCCTGATCACTTACTGTACCTGCATACTATCCTTTTGTGTTTCATGCACAAGTACCCCCAGGTCCTGTTGTACTGCAGCACTTTGCAATCTTTCTCCATTTAAATAATAACTTGCTCTTTGATTTTTTTCTGCCAAAGTGCATGACCTCACACTTTCCAACATTATACGCCATCTGCCAAATTTTTGCCCACCCACTTAACCGGTCTATGTCCTTTTGCAGATTATTTGTGTCCTCCTCACACATTGCTTTTCCTCCCATCTTTGTATCGTCAGCAAACTTGGCTACGTTACACTCAAGACCCTTCTTCCAAGTTGTTTAGATTGTAAATAGTTGGGGTCCCAGCACTGATCCCTGCGGCACCCCACTAGTTAATGGTTGCCAACCAGAGAATGAACCATTCATCCCGCCTCTCTGTTTTCTGTTAGTTAGCCAATCCTCTATCCATGCTAATATATTACACCCAACCCTGTGAACTTTTATCTTGTGCAGTAACCCTTATCCAAGACACTGGAGGCTGATAAAGTCCACTTCTATGCAACATAAAAAGTACTTGCATACACCAAAAGCATATGTTTAAAAGCTTTTAAGCTAATACACTCCTTGCAAGAGGGCAACGAGGTGGGAGCAGTGTGCAGAAGACTCCTCTATCAAACACTGAAGATCCTAAAAGATAGGTAATCATTCTTCCTGCACCCTCGACACTGCTGGGGACTGATGAGCAAGGAGGAGGATGGCCTTTATGGAGGAATGGAGACTTTATCTCCATAACAGACTTAGCACATGAAGCAGTCCAAACAGTAGCGTTTGGTAAAAATATGCAGTTAGGTCAAGATTGTTACTTTTAATGGAAATCTGCAAGGGATGTCCACAAAGCTACAACTTGAAACAAGCTTACCAAATATCCTAGCACCACACAAATACACATAGTAATTAGGTGCACTTGGCTCATCAACAGCCTCAAGTCGCTTTCAAACTCAGATGCTTGGATAGCAATCATTTGTTACATTAACAACAAGGATAACTAAAGACTTAGACGGATCAAATAATGGAGCCCCTGCTTATGTGCACTCCCAAACCGGGAAGTTGGAGTGGGGCACTGTAGAGGAGGAAACATATATGCACAGAATTTGCTGAAAACATGATGTCATATGAACTTCCTTCCTTTTCCTCCAAAGTTGGCACAAAGCTATTCTTCGCTCTTTCCCAGTGAAACATTTATATTCAGGCAACTGCGCCACAGTTAGTCATAAGAAGTGAGCAGATGAGAGAATTATTCCAACTAAAGTCCATGAACCATGACATACACTTGGTAATGGCTAAGTGAATCGAAAAGCCTCCGCTTACACTCTCGATCAATGCTCTTACTTATAAATAGATTGCGCAGTAAGTACTGAGTGATGCAGTCCAGAAAGGCCCCACATTCACTTCTGCTGAGTTAGCTGCTCTCAACCAGGAAGGCAGAAGGATCACAACTGGCTTTGACCAATAAGGACGGGGAAATTGTCTAACTCTCCAGTGACCCCCTGCTGGAAGTGCTAGCATTTGGTAGGAATGGGACTCAGCTATGATGTCCATGCAGTTGAACAACCTGCCATAACAATCAGTTGTTTACACAATTGCCACTTAGTCATGGTGCTGTTGGAACCACAATCTTGCACGAATCAGCACATTCAAGAGAAAAACAGAAATGCTGGGAAAAAAGTACTCCAATTATACAATGCCCCTTTGTAGCTAACTTAAGTAAAACAAGCAGAAGAATGACATAAAATACAACATGAAGCCAGTGGGAGAAGAGGGAATAGATTGAATTCTATCGAGGCCATCTGCAGCCCTCATGAGCTTCCATTATCAGCATAGTATTCTTATTAGGGGTTGCATAATAAGTATCCTTGAGTTAACAGCACTGACAGACACTAAGAATCCTTGCGGTAACAGCACTGGCTAACATTTAAGAACACTAAACCATTTGTGAACTAAATGAGCAGTAATTATCTGCAGACACATCCAGAACTATATCTTTTCTGGTGAATTTAAATCTTATGATGGGATAGCACGACACAACACTGGAATATTGGCATTTACAGTGGCAACCAAAGTGGGCCTTATTGGAAAACATTACCATGTTGTGGCTTTGCCAGCACAATTAAAAAGCAGGTGTTGCGTTTCATGCAAAAATAAGAAATGCACTATCTTTTTCAGATATACAAATATTACTGATGCACAAAGCACCATTGTTGATATCGTATTCAACAAACAAATCAACAAGAGTTTGAAAGCATGTAAACATGCTGAATCTTCCCATTGGCTCAGAATAATCCCGAGAAACAAAGAATTGTTACGCTATTTCAAACCAGTTTCAACTTAAAAAAGAAATTGCTTTTGAAAAGACAACTTTTCACATTTTCAATAACTGTTAAAAAAGATATTGGTCTGGAATATGATTTTTCTAAAGCCAGAAAATATATTATGGGGAATGGTGCTTTTACTCCAAATCAATAGTGCGGGTGCAGTGGTTCAGAGTTATAACAACCCTACCATTTAGATTACATTTTTGATATTGGATACCTGATTTCCATTGAAAGTTGCAAAGAAACTACCGTAACATGTTGGTTCCATATGTGCTGCTTGGTTATCTCATGAAACAGTTTTGCTCATTGCACTTGCCATTTTGGTCACTTAAGCATCTCAAGCTAACTATATCTTCCATTAACTTCTATGATTACACAATGAGAACATAACTTTATTGAAGATAAATATTATCTGCACATCAAAGTTTCTCAAAAATCTGAAGGTTTCTTTCTATGTCCATCCCATCCCAATGGCTCAACTGCTCAGTCTCACAAATAGAAAGCCCATCCTTTTAGTTCACTTTCCTATGATGAATATTTGTCAGATTCACTGCACTCTGGTACAGATAACATCTCTTCAATTGGCCATATGTACCTCCAAATTTATCTTGTACTATTCTGGCTCTTCAATTTCTTCAAAGTACTGTTCATTCTACTCCAATAAAAGATCTGTTTTACTGTATTTACATTTCCTAAAATTTATTGAAGGTATTGTTCCTCAAACTATCCATCGCTTTGAAAGTTCTAACCTAATCCCTGATCACCGATATATTTTGCTGTATGGCTGTTCCATTAAGTATCTTCTGGACTACATTTTTTACTTCAGGAACTCTTAGCGTGTAGGGGAACCATGTCATTGCTTTGGTCACTTCCCAAAGCCTTTGGATCTAGCACCATGCTTTCTAAACAAGTTATCATAATATAGCTTTCCATTGAAGTTGTGTTTGTGATCACCTAGGTGTTCCACACAGATGCCCTTAGTCCCACTCTAATCCTACATACTAACGACCTTCTCAACAAACCTTATCCAATGTTTGCTAATGATTCCATTACATTATCAGCTTCCCATTGGTCATATGCCCTCAAAGCAAATAAGCCTCTTTCCTCTTGCAGTGCCATGGCCAAAGCACATCTTGATCCCCTCTTTCTCTTCGATGGAATGAAGTAAACTTTGTTTCTTCCAAGACACGGTTTCTTCACACTTCTCAAGTCCAACTAACATTAGGATGGCTCGACCCTTAACCCAACTATTGACACTCAATCTTGGTAACAATATTTTTTATCAAATATAATTCCTATATCTCTTCTACTGTTAAAGATCCCCTAACAGTTTCCATTTTCATGCCTAACATTTCTTTCCTCACAACTCAGCTCCCTGTAAAGCCCAAGTTCAAGGGTTGAATATTGCTTTTGTATCTGGGTCGCTGTTCTAGCAACCCAGATACAAAATTGTGCCCTGTACACCCAAGTCCATGTCATTAATATATATCAAGAAAAGCAGTGGTCATAGTACTGACTCCTGGGGAACACTAATGTATACTTCCTCCAGTCCGAAAAACAACCGTTCACCACTACTCTGTTTTCTGTCACTTAGCCAATTTTGTATTCATAGAAACATAGAAAATAGGTGCAGGAGTAGGCCATTCGGCCCTTCGAGCCTGCACCGCCATTCAATGAGTTCATGGCTGAACATGCAACTTCAGTATCCCAATCCTGCTTTCTCGCCATACCCCTTGATCCCCCTAGTAGTAAGGACTACATCCAATTCCTTTAGTGAATTGGCCTCAACAACTTTCTATGGTAGAGAATTCCACAGGTTCACCATTCTCTGGGTGAAGAAGTTTCTCCTCATCTCGGTCCTAAATGGCTTACCCCTTATCCTTAGACTGTGACCCCTGGCTCTGGACTTCCCCAACATTGCGAACATTCTTCCTGCATCTAACCTGTCTAAACCCCTCAGAATTTTAAATGTTTCTATGAGATCCCCTCTCATTCTTCTGAACTCCAGTGAATACAAGCCCAGTTGATCCAGTCTTTGATATGTCAGTCCCGCCATCCCGGGAATCAGTCTGGTGAACCTTCACTGCACTCCCTCAATAGCAAGAAAGTCCTTCCTCAAGTTAGGAGACCAAAACTGTACACAATACTCCAGGTGTGGCCTCACCAAGGCCCTGTACAACTGTAGTAACACCTCCCTGCCCATGTACTCAAATCCTCTCGCTATGAAGGCCAACATGCCATTTGCTTTCTTAACCGCCTGCTGTACCAGCATGCCAACCTTCAATGACTGATGTACCATGACACCCAGGTCTCGTTGCACCTCCCCTTTTCCTAATCTGTCACCATTCAGATAATAGTCTGTCTCTCTGTTTTTACCACCAAAGTGGATAACCTCACATTTATCCACATTATACTTCATCTGCCATGCATTTGCCCACTCACCTAACCTATCCAAGTCGCTCTTGCAGCCTCATTGCATCCTCCTCGCAACTCTCACTGCCACCCAACTTAGTGTCATCCGCAAATTTGGAGATACTACATTTAATCCCCTCATCTAAATCATTAATGTACAATGTAAAGAGCTGGGGCCCCAGCACAGAACCTTGCGGTACCCCACTAGTCACTGCCTGCCATTCTGAAAAGTACCCATTTACCCCTACTCTTTGCTTCCTGTCTGCCAACCAGTTCTCGATCCACGTCAGCACACTACCCCCAATCCCATGTGCTTTAACTTTGCACATTAATCTCTTGTGTGGGACCTTGTCGAAAGCTTTCTGAAAGTCCAAATACACCACATCAACTGGTTCCCTCTTGTCCACTCTACTGGAAACATCCTCAAAAAATTCCAGAAGATTTGTCAAGCATGATTTCTCTTTCACAAATCCATGCTGACTTGGCCCTATCAGGTCACCTCTTTCCAAATGCGCTGCTATGACATCCTTCATAATTGATTCCATCATTTTACCCACTGCCGATGTCAGGCTAACCGGTCTATAATTCCCTGTTTTCTCTCTCCCTCCTTTTTTTTTAAAAAAAGTGGGGTTACATTGGCTACCCTCCACTCGATAGGAACTGATCCAGAGTCTATGGAATGTTGGAAAATGACTGTCAATGCATCCACTATTTCCAAGGCCACCTCCTTAAGTACTCTGGGATGCAGACCATCAGGCCTTGGGGATTTATCGGCCTTCAATCCCATCAATTTCCCCAACACAATTTCCCGACTAATAAGGATTTCCCTCAGTTCCTCCTTCTTACGAGACCCTCTGACCCCTTTTATATCCGGAAGGTTGCCACTGTCCCTTTTATTCCATGGGCTTTAACTTTGCTGGCAAGCCTATTATGTAGCACTTTATCAAATGCCTTTTGGAAGTCCATGTATACCACCCAAACTGCATTGCCCTCATCAACCTCCATCAAATAACTCAATCAAGGTACTTAAGCACAGTTCACCTTTAACAAATCCATGCTGGTTTTCCTTAATTAATCCATACTTGCCCAAATGACTATTGACTTTGTCCCTGATTATTGTTTCTAAAAGCTTCTCCACTATCGAGGTTAAACTATCTGGCCTGCAGCTGTTGGGTTCATCCTTGCACCCTTTTGCAAACAAGGGTGTAACATTTGCAATCCTCCAGTCCTCTGGCACCACCCCCGTATCTAAGGAAGGTTGGAAGATTATGGCCAGTACCTCCACGATTTCCTCCTTAACTTCCTTCAGCATCCTAGGATACACCCCATCTGGTCCTGGTGACTTATCAACTTTGCACAGCCTTTCTTGTACCTCTTTATCAAGTGTTATCTCAGCCAGTATCTCCACTACCTCCTCTTCCATTATGACCTTGGCAGCATCATCCTCCTTATCCATCATCTTCCTTGGTGAAACTGATGCAAAGTACTCATTTAGTACCTCAGTCATGCCCTCTGCATCTCCATTTTGGTCCCTAATCTGCCCCACTCCTCCTCTTACTACTCATTCACTATTTATATGCCTATAGTAGAACTTTTGAATTCACTTTTATGTGAACTGCCAATCTATTCTCATACTCTCCCTTTACCCTCTTATTTTCTTTTTCACTTCCCCTCTAAACATTCTATATTCAGCCTGATTCTCACTTGCATTCTCAACCGATCATGTGTCATATGTGCTTCATCTTGCTCTCTGTCTCTTTTGTCACCCAGGGAGCTCTGGTTTTGGTTGCCCTACTTTTCCCCCACGTGAGACTATACCTCAACTGTACCCGAACCATCTCCACTTCAAAGGCAGCCCATTGTTCGATTACAGTGTTAATATAGTGCTTAGTTAATCCTTTTGTGAAATTTGAGGTTTCATGAAGCCTTCTCTATTAAGCTTCAAGCACTTTCCAAAAATAACACACTCTGAATTACAGGTAAGGCTATGCATTTTATTCAAAGTCCAGCATATTGTTTCTTTGAGTAATCCTTTCACCACAAAGTTGATTAAGAGTGTATTAGGGACACATCATTGTAATTAATAAACTGTTTTATTCCCCATCATAGACGGAGTTTAGTTGAAATCGACAATCATTTCCTGTTGCCTTATTTCTGAGGCAGGCATGCTATTTTAGTCTTCATTAGAAATAAGCAAGGATTTGTCATTGCTAACTGTCTTTGCGGTAACCCCATGTACTGGAAAATGACTCAAATATTCTTCAAAATATTTTACACAATGAATATGTTGCAACTTTAGTATCTATCATGGTTGAAGCATCATGGTTTTTACCCTGCAGGCAATCGTTCTAATTCCTCAGTCGTCAGAAACATAAAAGGAGTAGTTTACATTATTGAAATCCCTTATGGCACATTACTACATAAGAAATTTTGCAAATATATTGTCACCAAGGATGAGATTGAGAAACTGTTAAAAAAAAAAAAAAAAATTGCAAAATGTCAGAACTACTGGCAGTGCATCTCATTTCATAAATTGCCGTTTTTTTTCCTGCAATAAGTTGAACCTCTCTTATTGGGCACTCTCGGGACCTGGCATGTGCTAGTCAAGGGATTTTGCTGGACAAGGGAAGGTCACGTTAAACAGGTACTGAGCAAGGGACTGGGAGTGCAGCAGAGAGATCGTAGAGGGGGGCGGTGGATCGTGGGGTTAGGCCAGCGACTGTGGGAGTCAGCAGCGAGGAAGGACTTGAATTTGTTCATGTCGGAGAGTTCTGCGCCTGTGCCACCCGGTGGCCAGGGATGGTGCCCGACGAGGGGTGGTGCCGAATAAGGGAGGTGCAACTTGTACTTGATAAATGTAATATGGTGCATAAATACTATCTAATCATGACAGATTTTTACAAATATAGGCTATGTATGTTCACTTATTTATTTGAGATTGGCAGATAGCTCGAACATCGGCATAGGCAATATCTTAACTATGGAAAATACCATCAAATTACTTATAGTTTAATAATGTTGAGATGTGAAGAATAGAGTAACAGTAGTGATCTTCAGCATTAGAAACTACTTCTCTTCCAGTGAGAATCAAATACATTTCCAGAAAATGGGTAAGTCTTCAAGAAAAACAATTCCATAAAGGCCACACACAAATATTGGCCAAACCAGCCTTTTTCAGGTATAAAAATAAGTCACAACATAAAATTGTTTTTCTTTTAATTACAAAATTAGAATTTTTTTTTAAAAACACAAGCTCTGGGCTCAGAGTGTGCTATTCGTTGTTTCAGAGATTTAACAGGGTTACAAGATAAATGAGGATAACTATTTGACCATCTCAGCCCATCCATTTCAAATTTTTAAAAAGCATTTTATTAGATGCTGTGATGGAGTGAATGCAACTTGAATGCACCTTCACTACCACACCAAGGAGATCAAAGTATGGATCACTTTGTGTGAGGCTCTTCCTGACATCTGACGTCAATTGTCCTTTCGCGCTTCTTTATTGTAATGCCTTGGCTTATACCTGTAAGTATTGCTCGAGATTTACTTTATCTATGCTGTTTAATATAAGCATGTTGCATGAAGAAAGAATTTTAAATGATTTCTTATTTTTGTAATAAAACATTTTCACACTAATTGCTCTACCACATCTACTAGACCACTTACTGGTGAAGTAAAACCTATAATACGGTGAGTCCAGCTACCATAAAATCTGATCAGTTCTACCATCATACTGATGCCTATAAACTGTAAACAGGCCAGCATTTGGCTGCGATAACCTATTTGCACTTTTGATCTGAAATTATTGCTACTCCGGGTCCTATGTATGACAGTTTTCTTGGTTAGAGGTCTCACACCATGTACGATCTTTGTTTACGGGGAGGTATGGGGCAACATAAAATGGAGGAAAAGAAAACAGAAACATAGAAAATAGGTGCAGGAATAGGCCATTCGGCTCTTCGAGCCTGCAACACCATTCAATAAGATCCTGGCTGATCATTCACCTCAGTACCCCTTTCCTGCTTTCTCTCCATATCCCTTGATCCATTTAACTGTCAAGGCCATATCTAACTCCCTCTTGAATATATCTAACGAACTGGCATCAACAACTCTCTGCAGTAGAGAATTCCACAGGTTAACAACTCTCTGAGTGAACAAGTTTCTCCTCATCTCAGTCCTAAATGGTTTACCACTTATCCTTAGACTGTGACCCCTGGTTCTGGACTTCCCCAACATCGGGAACATTCTTCCTGCATCTAACCTGTACAGTCCCATCAGAATTTTATATGAGATTCCCTTTCATTCTTCTAAACTCCAGTGTATAAAGGCCCAGTCCATCCAGTCTCTCCTCATATGTCAGTCTTGCCATCCCGGGAAACATGCCTGGTGAACCTTTGCTGCACTCCCTCAATAGCAAGAACATCCTTCCTCAGATTAAGAGACCAAAACTGAACACACTATTCCAGGTGAGACCTCACGAAGGCCCTGTATAACTGCATTAAGACCTCCTTGCTCCTATACTCAATTCCCCTAGCTATGAAGGCCAACATGCCATTTGCCTTCTTCACCGCCTGCTGTACCTGCATGCCAACTTTCAATGACTGATGTTACATGACACCCAGGTCTTACTGCACCTCCCCTTTTCCTAATCTACCGCCATTCAGATAATATTCTGCCTTCATGTTTTTGCTACCAAAGTGGATAACCTCACATTTATCCACATTATACTGCATCTGCATGCATTTGCCCACTCACCTAACCTGTGCAAGTCACCCTGCAGCCTCTTACTACCCTCCTCACAGCTCACACCGCCACCCAGCTTAGTGTCATCTGCAAACTTGGAGATATTACACTCAATTCCTTCATCGAAATGATTGATGTATATTGTAAATAGCTGGGGTCCCAGCATTGAGCCCTGCGGCACCCCACTAGTCACTGCCTGCCATTCGGAGAAGGACCCGTTTATCCCTACTCTCTGCTTCCTGTATGCCAACCAGTTCTCTATCCACGTCAATACATTACTCCCAATACCATGTGCTTTAATTTTGCACACACATCAATCTCTTGTGTGGGACCTTGTCAAAAGCCTTTTGAAAGTCCAAATACACCACATCCACTGGTTCTTCCTTGTCCATTCTACTAGTTACATCCTCAAAAAAATTCTCGAAGATTTGTCAAGCATGATTTTCCCTTTCATAAATCCATGCTGACTTGGACCGATCCTGTCACTGCTTTCCATATGCGCTGCTATTTCATCTTTAATAATTGATTCCAACATATTCCCCACTACTGATATCAGGCTAACTGGTCGAGAATTACCCGTTTTCTCTCTCCCTCCTTTTTTAAAAAAAAAATAGGTGTTACATTAGCTACGCTCCAGTCCATAGGAACTGATCCAGAGTCAATAGACTGTTGGAAAATGATCACCAATGGGATGCAGACTATCATGCCCTGGGGATTTATCGGCCTTCAATCCCATCAATTTCCCTATCACAATTTCCTAACTAATAAGGATTTTCTTTAGTTCCTCCTTCTCACTCGACCCTCGGTCCCCTCGTATTTTTGGAAGGTTATATGTATCTTCCTTCGTGAAGACAGAACCAAAGTATTTGTTCAATTGGTCTGCCATTTCTTTGTTCCCCATTATAAATTCACCTGATTCTGACGTTTGTCTTCACTAATCTTTTTCTCTTCACATATCTATCGAAGCTTTTGCAGTCAGTTTTTAATGTTCTCAGCAAGCTTCCTCTCCTACTCTATTTCCTCCCCTTCCTAATTAAACCCTTTGTCGTCCTCTGCTGAATTCTAAATTTCTCCCAGTCCTCAGGTTTGCAGCTTTTTCTGGCCAATTTATATGCCTCTTCCTTGGATTTAACACTATCCCTAATTTCCCTTGTTAGCCACGGTTGAGCCACCTTCCGCGTTTTATTTTTACTCCAGACAGGGATGTACAATTGTTGACGTTCATCCATGTGATCTTTAAATGTTTGCCATTGCCTATTCACCATCAACCCTTTAAGTATCATTCGCCAGTCTATTTAAGCCAATTCAGGTCTCATGCCATCGTATCTTTCCTTAAGTTCAGGACCCTAGTGTCTGAATTAACGGTGTCACTCTCCTTCTTAATAAAGAATTCTACCATATTATGGTCACTCTTCCCCAAGGGGCCTCGCACAACAAGATTGCTAATTAGTCCTTTCTCATTACACATCACCCAGTTTAGGATGACCAACCCTCGAAGTTGGTTCCTCGACATATTGGTCTAGAAAACCATCCCTAATACACTCCAGGAAATCCTCCTCCATTGTATTGCTACCAGTTTGGTAAGCCCAATCTATATGTAGATTAAAGTCACCCATGATAACTGCTGTACCTTTATTGCACGCGTCCCTAATTTCTTGTTTGATGCTGTCCCCAACCTCACTACTACTGTTTGGTGGTCTGTACACAACTCCCACGAGCGATTTCTGCCCTTCGGTATTCCACAGTTCCACCCATACCGATTCCACATCATCCAAGCTAATGTCCTTCCTTACTATTGTGTTAATTTCCTCTTTAACTAGCAACTCTACCCCACCTCGTTTTCCTTTCTGTCTATCCTTCCTGAATGTTGAATACCCCTGGATGTTGAATTCCCAGCCTTGGTCATCCTGGAGCCATGTCTCCGTAATCCCAATTATATCATATTCATTAATAGCTGCCTGCGCAGTTAATTTGTCCTTCTTATTACGAATACTGCTTGCATTGAGGCACGGAGCCTTCAGGCTTGTCTTTTTACCACACTTTGTCCCTTTAGAATTTTGCTGTAATGTTGCCAGTTTTGATTTTTGCCTTGGGTTTCTCTGACCTCCACTTTTACTTTTATTCTTTCTATCTTTTGCTTCTGTCCCCATTTTACTTCCCTCTGTCTCCCTGCATAGGTTCCCATCCCCCTGCCATATTAGTTTAACCCCTCCGCAACAGCACTAGCAAACAGTCCCCCTGGGACATTGGTTCCGGTCCTGCCCAGGTGCAGGCTGTGTGGTTTGTACTCGTTCCACCTCCCCCAGAACCGGTTCCAATGTCCCAGGAATTTGAATCCCTCCCTTCTGCACCACTCCTTAAGCCACGTATTCATCTTAGCTATCCTGCCATTCCTACTCTGACTAGTAGCACTGGTAGCAATCCTGAGATTACTACCTTTGAGGTCCTACTTTTTAAATTTAACTGCTAGCTCCCTAAACTCAGCTTGTCAGACCTCATCCCATTTTTTAACCTATATCGTTGGTACCTATATGTATCACGACAGGTGGCTGCTCACCCTCCCCCTCCAGAATGCGCTGCAGCCGCTCCATCCTTGATCCTTGCACCAGGGAGGCAACACAGAAAAACAAACAAGGAAAACTAGCAAAATTAAAACAAATTAAGCAGAGAATGAAAATAAATGCACAAAACACTTAATTTTTTTTTATGTTATTGAAAGTAGCCCCAAAGCAAGATATTTAAACACCTGCACTATTTACCAAAATCTGTGTGATATCTAAATAAATGGCTTGGGAGTGCATGCTTTAGAAATATACAATAAAGAGCTGCAGCAATTAAATTACTTTTAATTACTGTATTTAAGCTATGCTGTCCATCAGTACTTTAATTCAAACTAAAATAAATGAGCTGCCATGGCAACCATTTCCCAAGGAGAAAAATCTAAACTCCATTAGAAATGTAAAATGTAATTCCCTGTAACAGATACAAAATTCAGTAAAAAAAAATGACCATATTAATCCTAGCTCCCTCAAAAATAGTTTTCCATCTACACACGCACTTGTTGCTCACAGTTATTCAGACCAGGCAGAGGCAACAGCGAACAGTGCCAATGAATGGCAATCAAGAGCAGGAGCCATGCTAAATTTTTCCCTCTTGCTTTGTCCAGGTCGAAATAAATAAATAATTTGTATTTATAAAGCGCCTTCCACACCCCAAGAATGTCCCAAAACATTTTATAGCCAATAAAAGTACTTCTGAAGTGTAGTCACTGTTGTAATGCAAGGAAACGCGGCAGTCATAGTGCGCACAAGGTCCCACATACCACAGTGAGATAATGACCAGATAAACTGCTTTAGTGAAATTGGTTGAAGGATTAACAGTGGCCAAGACTCCCTTGTTCTTCTTTGAATAGTGCCATGGATAACTCAGACACGGGTAGCTGTTTCAATTAATAAATTATATAATTGGGATAGATATTCAAAGTCTGGCGGAATTTACAATAAATAAATCCTTGAGGCAATCTTTCTTGGGGGTTCTTCAATTGACATTTTAGATGTCTCTCTTATAACCTCTGCGTTATTGTGCAGCAACCCATTTAAAGAGGCTGTTTAAATTTTGAAGTACCTACCTATGAATGCAAGTAGAACAACTGTTACAAACATAGGAAAAATAGTCACAGCTGATATTCTGCACTGAGCTTATATCGATTTTTGCTCTGGTGAGTTTTACAGTGTCTCCATTTTGGTGTAGTTTGTATTGATGGTCAGCTTTCGATATGGTCTGACTGTAGATTGATGAGCTGCTCTGGCTTAAATGGTTAGTTTGTTAGAATTTGTGGCTAACCAAACGGCTTAAATTAATTGTTCAGAATGAGACTGCTTATAAGATAAAAGTAATAATTCAAAATGAGTATGACCTTGCAGCTCCACAGGATCACCACCAAAAAGGATGGTAGGGTGTCAGGATCTCTGCAAGCCCAGTGATGTCATGTAAAGCACAACCAGCAAGGCAGGATGTACTGTACACAGGGTTTTAAAAAATATTTTAAATTATTGGTAAAAAGAATACTCATGTCCAGACACAGCAATGTTTGCATTTAATGTTTCATGAGAAAGAAAGTAAAGAAGGAAGGAAGGAAGACTTGTATTTACATAGCGCCTTTCATGACCACCGGACGTCCCAAAGTACTTTACAGCTAATTAAGTACTTTTGGAGTGTAGTCACTGTTGTAATGTGGGAAACGCAGCAGCCAATTTGCACACCGCAAGCTCCTACAAACAGCAGAATCTGTTTTTGTTATGTTGGTTGAGGGATAACTATTGATCACAACACCGGGGATAACTCCCCTGATCTTCTTCGAAATAGTGCCATGGGATCTTTTACATCCACCTGAAAAGATGGGGCCTCGGTTTAATGTCTCATCTGAAAGACGGCACCTCCGACAGTGCAGCGTCCCTCAGCACTGCACTGGAGTGTCAGACTAGATGTTGGTGCTCAAGTCCCTGGAGTGGGACTTCAACCCACAATCTTGTGTGGGTGCTACCCACTGAGCCACTGACTGACATGAGGTGGCCGCTGTGCAAGTAGATTTGTGCCTTTATTGTATCTGGTAGTTTGAAACTGAAGAGTAATCAATCTACAACCCATGCCACAAGGAGCTGGTTAGAAATTTAATGAACTATTTATAAAAGAAGAAATAGGAGCAGGAGTAGGCCATTTAGCCCCTCGAGCCTGCTCTGCCATTCAATAAGATCATGGCTGATCTGATCTTGGGCTCAGCTCCACTTCCCTGCTCGCTCCCCATAACCCTTCACTCCCTTTTCGCTCAAAAGCATTAATAAAATACAACAAATTGAACTTGGCAACATTAGCTGTTTCAGGAAAGACCTTTTTACTAGTTCAAGCAGAGTCTGAAGTCAAGATTTGACATAAATCAAATATTTTGATTAAGAGTCAAATTCAAAACTTACTTTAATGAAATTCTCAGGCCCACAGGTTTAAAAATAGAAAGCACTGTATAGTCACATGTCTTCTCTTATAATTTTGATGGATGGCAAGAAGAAAATTAATGCCTTGTCTCACTGTGGAACCACATGTTGGGCATGGAAGAGTTACTAATTTATAATTGAAAGAGTTTAATAGAATGTTATTTCTTGCAGTTTTCCCTGTTGATATGTCTGAAGTACCATGTTGGATAACAAAATTCAGATTGCAATAATCCTTCATCAAGGCATAAAGTAAACAGGAACCCGAGCTGCCAATCCTAAGGTAATTAACTTCAGTAACAGATTCTTTGGAGAGCTAACTGAAGCTCCAAACTCAGACTTCACCTTAAAATAATGCAAAACATGGTTGTTCTGTGAAAAACATTCCAATAATATTGTAATGGCTAGATTTATTCAAGTTTATGTTTCTCAAAGAAGAAAGTAATGAATAAGAAACAAAAGAATCTATTTCTTCCAATGCACTTGTCCTCGTCACAGTTCTATGGATTCCTCAATGTATTTACTATCTTCTTGGAGGTTAACCACAGATAGCTTCCAAAATGTTACCTGCAGTTAACCTCCAGCTTGAGCTCAGTGGCAGAACTCTCACTTATGAATCAGAAGGTTGTGGGCTCAAGACTCACTCTGAAGACTTGAAAACATAATCTAGGTTGATCAGTGCAGTACTGTCAGAGGTGTCATCTTTCAGATGAGACGCTAAATGGAGGCTCCATCTGCCCTCTTGGGTGGTCCAAAAGATCCCGTGGCACTATTTGAAGAATGTTTATTCCTCAACCAACATCACTAAAACAGATTATCTGGTCATCATCACTGTTGATGTTTGTGGAATCTTACTGTGTGCAAATTGGCTGCCGTGTTCCCTACATTACAACAGTGTCTACACTCCAAAAGTACTTAATTGACTGTAAAGCACTTTGGGACGTCCAGAGGTCATGAAAGGTGCTATATAAATACAAGACTTTCTTTTTACTGTGGGAGAGCTAAACTGGCATAGGTGCAATCCTTAGGATACCACTTTAAATCAAAGCCCTGTTTGCTTTGTGGGTGTAAAAGGTCCACAGACTATTTGGAGAAGGGAAGGTGATTTCTCCTGGTGTCCTGGCCAACACCACCAAAAAACAATTATCTGGTCATTTATCTTGCTGTTTGTGGGATCTTGCTATATGCAAACTACTACTTTTGCCTATTAAAATAAAAACAAGTCACCAAACTCCCAAAAATAATTCATGGGCCACAAAGCACTTTTGGACAGAGAATAAGATTCCCAAAAGTAAACGAACAAAGCTTCTTTTGGTATCAAGATTAACTTTACAATCTAGATTGTCCAACGCTAACCAACTCCACGGATAAAATTTCCATATTCCACTCAGTATTTTATCATCCAGGCCCGACACATACCCTTGCAATCTTAAATGACGCCCCAACCCGTTATTCAATCTAGCTTCTTTTTCGTTAGAACAGTACGAACAGCTTTTGATGGAAGTCTACCCCACATATCTAGTATTCTGAGAGAAAAATAATTTCTTCTAATCTTGCTTAAAGATTATCTATTTCATACTTATATTCAGTTTTGGAGTCACGGTTTGAGTTAAATAATTGGCTACGTCCAAACTATTCATGTCTTTCATAACTTGAGACTTGAAGTTAGGAACAAGTTGCCTTCCCACCCTCCATTCAGTAAACAGTGCATTGCACAGGAGGGAAGCAAAAACAAAAAAAGAAAAGTTTGCTGCTACTGTGACCCTGTTTCTTTTTAAAACATAAATAATTTGACCTCTGATTACAGGTTACAAGGATTGAAGCTGAAGGCAGCTTTATCAGTGAATTCTATAGCACAAATTAGTCTTGTGCCATATGGATTCTGCAAAAATAAAGCCATATATTTAGAAAGATTTTCAATGCCTTGGATTTGACAGTGATCACAGAGAGGCTCCTATGGCATGAGTAAGAATAGCAATGCAACAAATTAGACTTTTTTTCTATCAGATTACCAGTGTTTTAAGCTACAGTGCTTTCCTTTAGCAAGTAGCTATATATTGATGCACAGTCGGTGTACTTTGAATGTTATCACACTGCTGTCACACTGATTCCTGTGTTCAGAATTCACTGCCAAATAACATAAATGTGAATAAAGCAGTTTATTGGTGTCACTTGATCTATGCTTTCATGCAGGAAAGCCAGAAAGAATGCCAATCAAAAAAACACAATTAAATGGCCTCTTGACCTCCCATCAAAATGCAAACAAAGCTTCCTTTAACCAAGCTGTCTGAAATAGAAAGCATCTATCACTATCTTCAAACATGACTAAGTCAACACTAATATATCAAAAAAACAACATTGAAATCAACAAACTTGGTGTAATTTGGCAATGATCTTCAAAGACAAAAACATTGCCACACAGCCAAAATTGTTTATCAAAGAGGCATTTTCTGAGGTGAAGATTTTAAATTGTGATATTCCAGTTCATTGATACTTGAAGCCCATTTGTAGCCTTCCTGGGTATTGTTGCTATCAGTACTTTGATTGTGAAGGCATTTTGCTGGGTCTTTCCCCCTTGGTAAAATAAAGATCACTGGATAAAGAGGTAACACGACACAGAAAGGAGAAACCCTTCACAACATTCTGTATATCACACTCTTTATTGCAATCCTCTATTTTCCAGTAGACAAAATTAGAATGTCATTTGTTTTTTCTTTAAATATCTGTTTTTGTGGAGAAAGTATCTGAATATAAAACAGAAATCTAAGGCAAACATTTCAATTGGGTTCTCGGTGCATACTCTGTACAAAGTCAGTTATCCAAGGAAATAAAAGTAGGAAGAACAAATCACTGGGAGTTAGTAGTTATTGTTGCAATCGTAAATTAAAGCTACTCTGTCAATTGGTGATTATTATATAGCTTTCAGCTCAAATTAGCTTTGCAAAACAAAACACTGCATGCTACTGATTTTATGCCATCTACAAAAATTCTCATGTCAATCATGTCAACATCAGTGCCCTTCTCGATCATATTAGTATGGTATCATAGCATAGTTTACTTTGCTGTCTACACAGAGATCATACTGTACAGGCTGCAAGGAGAAAACAAAATATCAAAAGGATTGTTTTCTGCCAGACAAAAATATGTAAATACTCTACACACAGGCAGTTATATATTTATTTTAATTATAAAAATGCAGCAAAGTCGTTGGAGAAAATACCACTCATTTTTTGATGCATTCATTTAGGAGTATTCAGATAAGTTATTTTTTTGTTCCTTCATGGGATGTGGGCATCGCTGGAAAATCCAGAATTAATTGCCCATTCCCTACTTGCCCTTGAGAAGGTGGTGGTGAGTCATCTTCTTGAACAGCTGCAGGTTGTGTGATGAAGGTACTCAGATAGTGCTGTTAGGGAGGGAATTCCTACATTTTGACTCAGTGACGATAAAGGAACGGCAATATATTTTCCCAGTCAAGATGGTGTGCAACTTGGAGGGGAACTTGCAGGTGATGCCGCTCAAATGTAATGGGTGTCGTGGGTTTGGGAGGTGCCGTCGAAGCCGCCTTGGGGAGGTGCTGCTGTGCATTTTGCAGATGGCATTCAGTGCAGTCACGGTGCACCAGTGGTGGAGGGAGTGAACGTTTAAAGTGGTGGATGAGGTGCCAATCAAGTGGGCTGCTTTGTCCTGGATGGTGTTGAGCTTCTTGAGTGTTGCTGGAGCTGCACTCTTCCAGGCAAAAAGAAAAGACTTGGATTTATTTGCCGCCTTTCACGACCACCGGTCGTCTCAAAAGCATTTCACAGTCAATTAAGTACTGTTGGAGTGTAGTCACTGTTGTAATGTGGGAAATGGAGAGTATTCCATCACACACTTGACTTGTGCCTTATGGATGGTGGAAAGGCTTTGGGGAGTCAGGAGGTGAAACACTCATCGCAGAATATCCAGCCTCTGACCAGCCACAGTATTTGTGTGGCTGGTCCAGTTAAGTTTCTGGGCAATGCTGACTACAGGATGTTGATGGTGGGGGATTCGGCAGTGGGGGATTCAGCGATGGTAATGCTATTGAATGTCAAGGGATGGTGGTTGCACTCCCTCCTGTTGGAGACAGTCATTGCCTGGCTCTTATGTGCTGCGACTGTTACTTGCCATTTATCAGCCCAAGCTTGAAGGTCATCCAGGCCTTGCTGCATGCAGGCATGGACTGCTTCATTTATGGAGCCTTCTCCTCCCATTAGTTGTTTAATGTACCGCCACCATTCATGACTGCATGTGGCAGGACTGCAGAGCTTTGATTTGATCCGTTGGTTGTGGGATCGCATAGCTCTGTCTATAGCATACTGCTTTGGCATTTTTATCATGTATGTGTTGCAGCTTCCCCCAGGTTGGCACCTCATTTTTAGGTACGCTTGGTGCTGCTCCTCGAATGCTCTTCCATACTCCTCACTGAACCAGGGTTGGTCGCCTGGCTTGAAGTGAAGGATAAGCAAGGCCATGCAAGCTTGAGGAACAGCATTTCATCTTTCGTTTAAGCACTTTACAGCCTTCTGGACTCTACATCGAGTTCAACAATTTCAGACCGTAACCTCTGCCCATATTTGGCTTTTTATTTAAACCCCACCCCTATCTTATGTTTAAAAAAAATTCTCTGCTTCCCATGGCAGCTGGTAATTATTCTGCCATTCGCATCCTAGCTAGACTAATCTTTTTCTAACTTCGGTCATTACCATCTCAAGTCAGCCCATCACCCCTTTTGTCTCTCTAATCTCTCCTGTCTTCCACCCCATCACAGAATTTCCCTTTTGTTCTTTCCTCCCTTTTCAGTGCTCCTTAAGAATCTGTTCATTTTGAACATTTGTCAGTTCTGACAAAGGGTCACGAACCTGAAATGTTAACTCTGTTTCTCTCTCCACAGATGCTGCCTGACCCGCTGAGATTTCCAGAATTTTCTGCTTTTATTTAAGTTAAAGATTGTGATGGAATACAATTCTGCTGCTGATGCCCCACAGCGCCTCATGGCTGTCCAGTTTTGAATCTATCCCATTTAGCACGGTGATAGTGCCAAACAGGATGGAGGGTATACTCAATATGAAGATGGGACTTGGTCTCTACAAAGACTGTGCGGTGCTCACTGCTATCAATCGGACAGATGCATCTGCAACAGATAGATTAGCGAGAACGAGGTCAAGTAGGAGTTTCCCTCGTGTTGGTTCTCTCATCACCTGCCACAGCCCTAGTCTGGCAGCTATATCCTTTAGGACACGGCCAGCAGTGGTACTACTGAGCCACTATTAATGATGGACATTGAAGTCCCCCACTCAGAGTACATTCTCTGCCCTTGCTACCCTCAGTGAACCTTCCAAGTGGTGTTCAACATGGAGGAGTACCACTTCATTAGCTGAGGGAGGGCGGGAAGTGGTAATCAGCAGGTTTCCTTATCCATTTTTGACCTGAAGTCATGAGACTTCATGGAGTCCAGAATTAATGTCGAGTACTCCCAGGGCCACTCTCTCTGGACTCTGCTGGATCTATCCTGCTGGTGGGACAGGGCGCACCAAAGGATGGTGATGTAAGAGTCTGAGACATTGGCTGAAAGATATGATTCTTTGCTTATGTCTATGTCAGGCTGTTACTCAGCTAGTATGTATACGGCTCCTACTACTTTTACCAATCATGTGCGCCCCTCACCTCCTTACAGCTGCTCCTCAGATCACTCACTCATCTACACTGATCCTGTGAGTTTACCTTTCACCCTATCCTGCTCCCAGGATTTAATTGTTCTTGGTGCTTGGGTTTTATTCCCATTGCTCTTAACTCATCTGCTGGTGCTGATGACCAACAATGGAGGCCACACCAGACCGCAGAGTCAAGCCCTACTGGCTCAAGATCTTTTCTCCATTCCTCTGTGGTCCTGTTTCCACTGAACAATCTCCAGCATGCACCCACTACTATCGGAGCTCCTGGATTTTATCCTACTCCACAACCATTTCCAAACCTGAACATTTGTTTCTCAATGTTCTCAGCTGACCACCTTATCTATGTCATAAGAACATAAAAAATAGGAGAAGTAGGCCATATGGCCCCTTAAGACTGCTCCGCCATTCAATAAAATCATGGCTGATCTGATCTTGTCCTCAACTCCACTTTCCTGCCTGTTCCCCATAACCCTGGACTACCCGATAGTTCAAGAATCTGTCTATCTCAGCCTTGAATATATTCAATGACCCAGCCTCCACAGCTTTCTGGTGTAGAGAATTCCAAAGATTCACAACCCTCAGAGAAGAGATTCCTCCTCATCTCAGTCTTAAATGGGTGACCCCTTATTCTGAAACTATGCCCCCTAGTTCTAGATTCCCCATGAAGGGAAACATCCTCTCAGCATCTATCCAGTCAAGCCCTCTCAGAATCTTACGTTTCATTAAGATCACCTCTCCTTCTAAGCTCCAATGAGTACAGGCCCAACCTGCTCAACCTTTCCTCAGAAGACAACCCCTCCATCCCAGGAATCAATCTAGTGAACCTTCTTTGAACTACCTCCAATGCAAGTATATCCCTTCTTAAATAAGGAGACCACCCAACGCCCTGTACAGTTGTAGCAATACTTTCCTACTATTATGCTCCATCTCCCTTGCAATAAAGGACAACATTCCATTTGTCTTCCTAATTACTTGCTGTACCTGCATGCTAACTTTTTGTGTTTTATGTACGAGGACACTCCGATCCTTCCATACCGCAGAATTTTGTAGTCTCTCTCCATTTAAATAATATTCTGCTTTTCTGTTCTACCTACCAAATTTTCCCACATTATAGTCCATCTGCCAATTATTTGCCCACTCACTTAACCTATCTGTATCTCTTTGCAGATTGTGTGTCCTCCTCACAATTTGCTTTCCCATCTATCTTTTGTAACGTTAGCAAATTTGGCTACAATACACTCGGTCCCTTCATCCAAATCATTAATATAGATTGTAAATAGTTGAGGCCCCAGCACTGATCCCTGTGGCACCCCACTTGTTACAGTTTGCCAACCTGAAAATGATCCATTTATCCCGACTCTTTGTTTTCTGTTAGTTAGCCAATCTTCTATCCACGCTAATATTCGGGTCAACTGCATCTCATCAACGGACCTCATATTTTAACTTTGGACTCTCTTGCATCATCTTCCCAGTCATCTGTTTATAACCAGAACATATCTCCCCTAACCCATGCCATACCTCTGTAAGCTAAATTCCCACTGTGTCCCTTCACAAGCATATGTTGGCTGCCGCTCCAGACCAACCCCAATACTTCTATCCATTTTTTCTCTTGACCCCCTTTCAAGTCCTTCTCGTCTGTCTCCTCCCCTTCCTTTCACCCAGTCACAGCAACTTTCATTTCTCCCCTCTCAGGTACTTTGCCCCACCAATCATTAATGTTCCGCATTTCCACTCCTGCTGCCACCCTAGAATAAGCCACATCTATCCTCTGTGGTTCTTTTTGCATTCTCTAAAGTGTCCTTGAAGGGCATATCGCTGCTTCCATATGAGCAACAATACCAACTGCCCTATCCAGACCACCTTTGAGGTCCATGTCTCCCTTTCCTTTGCATACCATGCCAAACTGCTCCATGCTCCCCCAGCCCAGTCTTGATCATATGTCTTTCTCTAGTTTCTCTCCCATCTCCCCTCATGCACTCTCCAATCTCATCTATAGGTACGTGAAAAGAAAGAGATCACAAGTAAACGTGGGTCCCTTACAGGCAGAGACAGAATAAATTATAAGGGGGAATAAGGAAATGGCAGAGATATTGAACAAATATTTTGTATCTGTCTTCATGGAAGACACAAAAAAATTCTAAACATAGTGGGGAACCAAGGGTCGAAGTTAGAATGAGGAACTTAAAGGGATTAGTATTAGTAAAAAAAATAGTACTGAAGAAATTAATGCAACTAAAAGCCGACAAATCCCTTGGACCTCATGGTTTACATCCTAGGGTTTTAAAAGAGGTGGCTACAGTGATGGTGGATGCATTGGTATTGCTTTTCCAGAATTGCCTAGATTCTGGAACATTTGGAGGGTAGCGAATGTAACCCCGCTAGTCAAGAGAGGGAGAAAACAGGGAACTATAGACCAATTAGCCTGACATCAGTAGAAGAGAAAATGTTAAAATCTATTATTAGGGATATGGTAATAGGGCATTTCATAATATGCTTGGGCAGAGTGAACACGAATTTATGAAAGGGAAATCATGTTTGACAAATCTATTAAGAGTTTTTGGAGATTATAACTAGCAGGGTAGATAGGGGGAAATCAGTAGATGCAGTGCATTGGGATTTTCAAGAAGCATTCGATAAAGTGCCACACAAGAGGCTATTACACAAAATTAGGGCTCATGGGATTGGGGGCAACATATCAGCATGGACTGAGGATTGGTTAGTGGACAGAAAACAGAGAGTAGGAATAAACATGCCATTTTTGGGTCGGCAGGCTGCAATTAATGGAGTACCACAAGGATCAATGCTTGGGCATAAGCTATTTACAATCTATGTTAATGACTTAGATGAGGGTACCAAGTGTAATGTATCCAAGTTTGCTGACGATACAAAGTTAGGTGGGAAATAAGTTGTGAGGAGGATACAGAGGCTGCAAAGGGATATGGAAAGGTTAAGTTAGTGGCCAAGAACATGGCAGGTGGAGCATAACATGGATAAATTATCCACTTTGGTAGGAAAAATAGAAAAGCAGAATATTTTTTAAATGATGAGATACTAGGAAATGTTAGTATTCAGAGGGACCTGGGTGTCCTTGTGCACAACGAACACAAAGTTAGCATGCAGGTACAGCAAGCAATTTAGAAAGCAAATGGTATGTTGGCCTTTATTGCAAAAGGATTGAAGTACAAGGGTAAAGAAGTTTTACTGTACATTATATAGGACTTTGGTGAGACCACACCTTGGGTGTTTTGGTCTCCTTACCCAAGGAAGGATATACTTGTCGTAGAGGGAGTGCAATGAAGGTTCACTAGACCGATTCCTGAGATTGGGGCATTGTCCTATGAGTTAATTCAGACACTAGGGTCCTGAACTTAAGGAAAGGTAACTTTGATGGTATGAGGCGCAAATTGGCTAGATTACACTGGCAAATGATACTTAAAGGGTTGAAGGTGGATAGGCAATGGCAAACCTTTAAAGATATATGGACGAACTTCAACAATTGTACATCCCTGTCTGGAGTAAAAATAAAACAGGGAAGGTGGCTCAACCGTGGCTAATGAGGGAAATTAAGGATAGTGTTAAATCCAAGGAAGAGGCATACAAATTAGCCAGAAAAAGTAGCAAGCCGGAGGACAGAGAAATTTAGAATACAGCAGAGGAGGACAAAGGGATTAAGAGGGGGGAAATAGAGTACGAGAGAAAGCTTGCCGGAAACATAAAAAATGACTGCAAAAGCTTCTATAGATATGTGAAGAGAAAAAGATTAGTCAAGACAAACGTAGGTCCCTTGCAGTCGGATTCACAAAGGAAGACACAAATAACCTTCCGGATGTACTAAGGGTCCGAAGGTCTAGTGAGAAGGAGGAACTGAAGGAAATCCTTATTAGGCAGGAAATTGTGTTAGGGAAATTGATGGGATTGAAGGCTGATAAATCCCCAAGGCCTGATAAGTCTTCATCCCAGAGTACTTAAGTAGAAATAGTGGATGCATTGGTGATAATTTTCCAACAGTCTATCGACTCTGGATCAGTTCCTATGGACTGGAGGGTTGCTCATGTAACACCACTTTTTAAAAAGGGAGGGAGAGAGAAAACGGATAATTATAGACCGGTTAACCTGACATCAGTGGTGGGGAAAAAGTTGGAATCAATCATCAAGGATGAAATAGCAGCACATTTGGAAAGCAGTACTAGGATTGGTCCAAGTCAGCATGGATTTATGAAGAGGAAATCATGCTTGACAAATCTTCTGGAATTTTTTGAGGATGTAAGTAGTAGAGTGGACAGGGGAGAACCAGTGGATGTGGTGTATTTGGACTTTCAAAAGGCTTTTGACAAGGTCCCACATAAGAGATTGGTGTGCAAAATCAAAGCACATGGTATTGGGGGTAATGTACTGACCTGGATAGAGAACTGGTTGGCAGACAGGAAGCAGAGAGTCGGGATTAACGGGTCCTTTTCAGAATGGCAGGCAGTGACTAGTGGAGTGCCGCAGGCCTCGGTGCTAGGACCCCAGCTCTTTACAATATATATTAATGATTTGGATGATGGAATTGAGTGTAATATCTCCAAGTTTGCAGATGACACTAAACTGTGTTTAGCTGTGTTAGCTGTGAGGAGGACGCTAAGAGGCTGCAGGGTGACTTGGACAGATTAGTTGAGTGGGCAAACGCATGGCAGATGTAGTATAATGAGGATAAATGTGAGGTTATCTACTTTGGAGGCAAAAACACAAAGGCAGATTATCTGAATGGCGGCAGATTAGGAAAAAGGATGGTGCAGCGAGACCTGGGTATCATGATTCATCAGTCATTGAAGGTTGGCATGCAAGTACAGCAGGCGGTGAAGAAGGCAAATCGTATGTTGGCCTTCATAGCAAGGGGATTTGAGAAAAGGAGCAGGGAAGTCTTACTGCAGTTGTACAGGGCCTTGGTGAGGCCCCACCTGGAATAGTGTGTTCAGTTTTGGTCTCTTAATCTGAGGAAGGATGTTCTTGCTATTGAGGGAGTGCAGCAAAGGTTCATCAGACTGATTCCTGGGATGGCAGGACTGACATATGAGGAGAGACTGGATTGACTGGGCCTGTATTCACTGGAGCTCAGAAGGATGAGAGGGGATCTCATTGAAACATATAAAATTCTGATGGGACTGGACAGGTTAGATGCAGGAAGAATGTTGGGGAAGTCCAGAACCAGGGGACATAGTCTTAGGATAAGTGGTAAGCCATTTAGGACTGAGATGAGGAGGAACTTCTTCACTCAGAGTTGTTTACCTATGGAATTCCCTGCCGCAGAGAGTTGTTGATGCCAGTTCATTTGATATATTCAAGAGGGAGTTAGATTATGGTCCTTGCGGCTAAAGGGATCAAGGGGTACGGAGAGAAAGCAGGAACGGGGTACTGAAGGAATGATCAGCTATGATCTTATTGAATGGTGGTGCAGGCTCGAAGAGCTGACTGGCCTACTCCTGCACCTATTTTCTATGTTTATATGTTTGTTTGTGTAGGCTATGCCTATATTCCCTCGAGTTCAGAGGAATGAGAGGTGATCTCATTGAAACGTATTAAATTCTTAGAGGTCTTGATAGGGTAGCTGCTGGGATGTTTCCCCTAGCTGGGAGGTCTAGAACGAGGGGTCACAATCTCAGAATAAGGGGTCGCCCATTTAGGACTGAGAAGGAGAAGAAATTATTTCGCTCAAAGGGTTGTGAAACTTTGGAAACCTCCACCCCAGAGAGCTGTGGATGCTCAGTCGTTGAGTATATTCAAGACAGAGATCAACAGATTTTTGGATATTAAGGGAAGCAAGGGATATGGGGATAGTGCTGGAAGGTGGTGTTGAGGCAGAAAATTATCCATGATCGTATTGAATGGTAGAGCAAGCTCAAAGGGCCGAATGCCCTGCACCTACTTTTTATGTTCTTATCTCTTCCACAAATCCACCTCCTGCTCTCTTCTCTCCTTTCCCACTAAACTGCTGACCATCCATCTTTCCCCCTGGCACCCATGCTGGCTGATATTGTAAATAATTTCCTCTCCAAAGGTTACATCCCCACCCCACCTCCGCCCCCCCGCCTTGAAGAATCATCACCCGCCTCTTCCCCCTCAAAAATACCCTCAACCTCATTGTCTATGCAAACTACAATCCATCGTCAACCTCCCTTTCCTCACCAAAGTCCTTGAATATGTTGCATCCAAAGGCACCCAGCTTTACCTCTCCACTGCCTCAGTATGGTTACATTGCTCGTCTGACAGCAGTCTTGGATGAGCCACAATTTCATCTAGCTAAACACAAAAGACCAAAGCCATCATCTTCGGCCCCTACCACAAGCTCCACACTGCTGTCACCAATTTGATTCTTCTCCCCAGTTACAATCTCATGTTGAAATAGATTATTTGCAACCTCAGCATCCTATTCCACCCCCAGCTGAATTTCTGACCCCAGATACTCTCCATCACAAAGACCGGCTACTTCTATCTCCTAACCTTGCATGCCTCGACCCATGCCTCAGCACATCTGCTGTTCAAACTATCAACCATGTCTTTATTTCCTCCCGACTTGTCAACACCAATGGTATCTTTTTCGTCTATCCATTCTCCACACTCTAAACTTCAGCTCATACATCAAGTCTGTAAACTTCAGTTCACACATTAAATCTCCCTCACCTATAACTCCTGTCCTTGATGACCTACATTGACGCATGGTACCCCCACACATCCAATCTAACATTTCTACCTTGTGTTTAAATCTCTTCACAGGTGTGACCCTCTGCATCTCTATAACCTCCTCCAGCACGACAACCCTCACACCACCACCCCACCCACACATAACTTTCTATTCCTCTGACTCTAGACTCTTGTGCATTCCATCCCACCGTCTTCAGCCTCTTTCTACACGTTTCCTACATTACAACAGTGACTACACTTCAAAAATACTTCATTTGCTGTAAAGCGCTTTGGGACATCCAGTCAACGTGAAAGACGTTATATAAATGCAAGTCTTTCTTTTTACTTAGGCGCCACACTTTGGAATTTGCTCACAAAATCCATTCAACTCTCCACCTCACTCTCCTCTTGTATACCCCTCTGGCCAAGTTTTTGGTCACCTCTCCTAATATATCCTTCGCTGGCTCGGTGCAATTTTTGCTGGATTACACCTCTGTCAAGTACCTTGGGTGTTTTTCTACATTAAAAGGCACTATATAAATGCAAATTGTTATTCTTGAGGTGTTAATAACCCAATGCACCTTATTACACATATCCAAACATGGGGATTCTGATTGGCCCATTCTACACTGATTAAAGATATGACGACATGACAAAGAAAACCACACATAGCTATCATCAGATTTCCTCCTAGAATCTTCAAATTTTCTTCATGGAGAATGTCTCAAATTGAGTCAGAGTGGGAAGATCTTATAGTCATGTAAAAAAAATTGACAACGATCGTAATACTGAGGTGGAACTTCTCCAACGTGACAGAATTTACATGAATGTCACTAAGACTAGATCAGTGCCCCAGACTACTGAACAGATTACTAGAAGTTTAATAGATTCCCAAATATAGAAGAAAATGTGACTGCTTAACAATGAATTCTGTTTGGTGCTGTACCAAGGAACAATAGTTCACAGGCTGATTGAAGGAATTAACCTGCAATTTTGAACCACCGATCAGCCAGGCTATGCTCAATTGCTTGGCACATGGCAGGCAGTTTTCTATTATTAATTTGGACTGTTTCCATCAAACTCGACTCAAAGTTCAAAACAAAAGCATTTAACATGCCACAATGCAAACACTGCAGATATGAATTCAATCTAAGTCACTGGCAGGCCAAAATCGTAATCAAGTACAATACCAAACCATTTAGGTAGAATTTAAAAATATATGAAAGCAATACAAAACTTTACTCCAACATCTGCAATTACCCAAATGTCAACTGTCTGACCTGTCGAGGAGATCAAATATAATTAATGTAGGGTGTAGAGAGCAAGGATGAGGCATGCGATTATTGATGGTGCCTTTGATCAAAGCAGGAATGAGGGCATTCAGGAATGAAGACCATACCAGGAACTCAAAGTCAAGATCACAGTCAAGCTTTTAATAAAAAACATTCAACATTAGTAAAAATATTGCACCAGTGATTAGATTTATAAGAATGCCATCACAAACTGAACAATGTTATGAGCTGTAAATGGTGTAATTTAATTTCTTCAAAACCTCACTTATGCAGATGTAAAAAGCAACAATGACTAAATCTACAAATTATGGGATTAAGAAAACTTGCAATTATATGATCATGTCTCAGAAATGTCAAAGCACTTTACACATAGTAAACAACTTTTGAACTACTTATGTAGGTGAATGTGGCAGTCATTTTGCACACAGCAAGATCCTCAAAGAGCAATGAAATAAATGACCAATTGATATGTTTTTGATAGTGTTGGTTGAGGGAGGATGGAAATTATACAGGACACAGAGAGCTCCCTGTTACTCTTCAATTAGTGCCATTGAGGCACTTGAATCCTCAGAGTTGAACTCCAACAATGCAGCACAACCTTAGTACTGCCTAGATAACATACTCAAGTGCAACTTGAATCCACAACCTTCTCATTGAGGCGAGAGTGCTATCTCCAAGCAGAGGGGCTTTTTAATTTTTTTGATAATCGACATATATCCAGGTATTAAAAAAGTGCACAACTCCAATAAAATGCACATTATCCTGAATTCAAAACTTATTTTTTTACAGCGTGTTATATTTTGGACATGGGAAGGTAGAAGAGTACTTTTACTCATCCACTTAACCATATTACCCATTTAGCTGATCAGGGAATGGAGTTTGTGCAATAGTAAAAAAAAAACTGGAGTGCCCCACCCACCTAAAGATGATATTATGGAGGGTCTGTGGTCCAAGAAAAAGCATCCAGGGCTTCAAAAAAAATAGGGCAAGATAGCAGCACCTATTAAATTACATCAAATACAATTTGAAACAATTTTTGTTTCAAGTAGTATCCATTAACTAAAATTAATCATATAGGGATCTGATGGGCAGTTACACGGTAACAAGTAGTTAAAGCACAAAAAAAAATCGCAGTCCAGTTATGTGTTCACATCCTGATCCTTAGATCCTACAAAACAAAACATTAACTTTTTTTCAATTAAAATGCCTTTTCCCACCTGCTTTATCATGGAGTAAGTTACCAGCTGATTTTAGAGTCAACATATGCTCTGCTCACCAGGATACATCGACTTTAAGCAAGTGCGCTGATGAGAAAAGTACAGAGTGACTGCAAAGATCAGCTGATCACATCAAAAGCTTGTAACTTCCTCCATATTCAGACGCATGGGAAAACGCAGATCCCAGAACTCGAAGCATGCTGCTGATTAACACTGAAGTACCAGTGAAGCAGAGACATACAGTGGCAGACTGACTGGCATCTAAAAACTTTAAATATCCTGAGAAAGTATTTTGTGGCACTAGCACAATGTGTGAATGTAGTGGGTGGTTATTTTAAATCACAAATTTAATCTGTTAATGTATTTTGTTGAGAACAACTAATCAGTATGGGTTGAGTTGCAGAATATATTAATTCAAATTTAACCCTCTGAAGTAACTTAGAATAACTTCAAAAATGGAGAGCCACTACTTAACTTTTAAGTTGGCAAAGGAGGGGGTAAAGACATAAGAAAAATACATAAATCAGATTTTATGTAGAAGGAAAAGTGGCAACAAACATATCCCAGCCGACTTGAAGTTAGAATCGATAAAATTTAGGCTTTTTTCACATTCATTGCAACTTGCAGTTTCTATTAGAGGACCCAGGTCTCCTATCTTCTGAAACTTAAAATTCTAAGAGGTCATGAACATGTGTAGCTTGCACTAGGACTGATAATTATTCTTTCACTGAGATTTGGAATAGGTTGGACACCATATACTTATGTCGTCTCCAATAGGTGGAAAAACATCACATGGTGAAGGCATACTATACAGGTTAAAATTACAAGTCAAATTTAGTAAATAGTATTATACAGAAATGAATGAAAATAGCAATTAATAGGATAAATACTTAATTTTTTTTAAAGAAAGATTCAGATCAGTGCACCAGCTTTAAAAAAAAAATCTTCAAAACATTTAACTTACACAACCAACAAACTGCAAGGATTTCTTGTACGATGTTTGCAGGAGAGATTAACTTTTCTATCTCCCCCATGGAACTCGGACGTCGCTTTGGACACAAACAAAGCAGAACCAAGATACAGTGAACTGCCTGCACTATAGATCTTAGCTTAACAGGCCTCTGAGCACAGAGCTGTCAAATCAAGCCAGATCAAAGACACAGTGGAGCATCTTGAATATAGAACCACTTGACAAGCAGCATTTTATGCCTTGTTCAGACCAGGTAAATCCAAGCAATACTTATACAAAACATAAAGGGATTAAAAGCTCGAGCACAACCTTCTGCACCTAAACTGAGTTGCAAGTCAAAGTTCCTGGCCTGTGTCCTCACAACAAAGTTCATCTTGCTGGCTTAGAGATAATGACGTTTGTAAACTTGCATTGTTTGACAATCATCTAATTGTAATTTACAAATAAAATGTTGACTGTTCTTCAAAGAATCCATAGTTTGGTTATCTGGAGTTCAAAGACTACTGAGCTTCAAACCAGACAACTTAATAGTCTTTCCCAAGCTTCAGAAAAACTACAGCTGGCTGAAGTCTATTTCAAATTTTAAGTACAGTAATCAGTGGAGCTAAAATCTTATTTGGAAATCAAGAATCCTAAAGCACTGAATGTACAGTCCTTAGATGGGTCAGAAATGCAAGTAAGTCATAGATAAAGCCAAAGAGAACTGGTCCATGTTCTTCAAAATAACCTTACTGATTGCCCACTTGAACGCAGACATGCAAACTCAGGTGTGCACAATTTGTTTAGGTAAAGATGCCCAAGAGTCACCGAGATCAAGGATACATTTCACTGCTGGCCATCCATGGAGTTTTAAGCAGGAGCTACAGTAAACTCTGCTGATCATAGAAAATGCCAATTCACATCTATAACTTCACCATGGCTTTAATCCATTCCTGGGAATATGTCTAATACTGTAAATACAACAAATGGGCAGATGGGTTAAGCATAGTTAACATGTAGAATTTCAAAAACAATCCAGTCACTGATGGGAAGATATACTTTTAAAAAACACTAAATATTAGTGAAACTTAAGTTTTGAGGTGACAAGTTACTGTCTAAAACTAAAGGGTTGCTCAGCTAGTGCATTCAGTAGCAACTGAGGCCTACAGGGCAGGGAGGTCCCATTTTCCATTCCAATCTGCACGGAGTTACTTGATCTCAGCTACATCAAAGGTAGCAGCTCCACAATCCATGTCAGCACTCCTGGATTAGGAAGGGGAAAACTGTTGCCAGTTGTTCCTCCTGAAATTGTAAGAATCTAGACGTCTGATGAGGACAAGATTAGGCTCAATTTGATGCTACCATGACCAGATAAGCCAGCTTGACACTCACTGTGGAAGCTCATGCATGAAGATCCATGTGCTTGGTGAAGGAACTGGTGAATGACCAAGAATTTTACCACAGCAAGCAAGCAGGAGAGGGGGAAATGAAGAAAAAACGATTAAAAAACATAGAAGAACCCAAAGTTATATAATTGAGCTCACTTGGAGAGCCAATGGAAAAGAGCAATGGTGCATGAATATAGCAGTTCAATCTTTTTTGCTTGAAGGACCCCTTTTTAAATCGATTAATAATCACGGACCCCCAAAGGACCTCGTTTCAAATTGATTAGTAATAACGGACTCTCCCATCTAAATTATAATACAGTGTGATGTTCAAAATTTAGAGTTCCAGAATCCCGAATGGTCCGGAATCCGGACCGATCTGTGGCGGGGTCATCCAGAAAATGTTTCTAAATCTGGACTCCCCCGTTTCGGCCCAACCGACTTCGGCCCGACCTCCGGCTGTCCGACCTCGCCTCGGCCCGACCTCCTCCCCGCCCCCCCCACCCCCTTGGCCCGATCTCTGGCCGCCCAGCCTCCCCCCGGCCCGACCTCCCACCGACCTCTGCTGGCTCGACCGACCCCCAGAACTCCAGTGGCCCGACCGACGACCTCGGCCTCACCGACCCCCCGACAGATGCCCAGAACTCCAGCAGCCTGACCAAGGCCCCCCCCCCCCCCCACAACCTCCCAGCAGATGACTGACAACCGCCCCTCCCGGGCCCCTCTCCCCTGACCCCCCCACCACGCTCCCCCTCCCAGGCAAAGATGTTCCAAAATCTGGTAATATCTAGAATCCGGAACGGCCTCAGTCCCGAGGTTTCCGGATTTTGGACGTCACACCCGTACTATACAATATTCATAATATGAAAGTGCCAAATGTAAAGAGTATTTTAATAATGTTTTTAAAAAAACAGGTATTTACTTAGATATCAGTGAGATAGGTGTGCCCGCTTCTCATTGTCGATACTGGGTGTGATGTTTGACAATTATATTTAAAGCTGCGTCTGTTCACTTTCCTGCTAGTTACATTAATTTTAAGTACTGTCGTAAAAACTACTGCACATCGACAAATTTTAATTACAAAACTTTTTTTTAAATATAATTTGAAATTTGCAAAAGCCTCAATTTTAATTCAATGCTAAAGTGCTAAAGAAGTGAAATTAAAGAGAATGAGATGAAAAAAAAACTAACAGTTACAATGGATTACATAGAATATACGGCACAGAAACAGGCCATTCGGCCCAACCAATCCATGTCGGCGTTTATGCTCCAGTCGAGCCTCCTCCTGTCTTTCCTCATCTAAATCTATCTGCATAACCCTCTATTCCCTTCTCCCTCATATGCTTGTCTCGCCGCCCCTTAATGTTTCTATACTAATCACTTCAACCACTCCCTGTGGTAGCGAGTTCCACATTCTCACCACTCCGAGTAAAAAATTTTCTTCCGAATTTCCGATTGGATTTCTTGGTGACTATCTTATATTGATGGCCTCTAGCTATGCTCTTCCCCACAAGTGGAAACATTTTCTCTGTATCCACTCTTATCAAAACCTTTCATAATTTTAAAGGCCTCTATTGGTCACCTCTGAACCTTCTTCCCCCCCCCCCCCCCCAAGAGAAGAGAGACCCAGCCTGTTCCATCATTCCTGATATGTATACCCTCACATTTCTGGTATCATCCTTGTAAATCTTCTCTGAACCCTCTTCAGTACCTCAATCTTTTTATAATGTGTCAACCAGAACTACACACAGTACTGCAAGTGTGGCTTAACCAAGGTTCGATACAGGTTTAGCATATCTTCCCTATTTTTTAATTCTATACCTCTAGAAATAAATCATAGTGCTTGGTTTGCTTTTCTATGGCCTTGCTGACCTGTGCCGCAACTTTTAGGGATTTGCGTATTTGTACTCTGAGATCCCTTTGTTCCTCTACCCCACCTAGCCTCTCACCCTCCAAGTAATAAATTACCCCTCTATTCTGCCTATCAAAATTTAACACCTCACATTTGAGTGATTGGGTTCATCTGCTTCACAACCATCCGCCAACAATCAGAACAGATCTAGCAGCTCAAAACTGGGAATGCATGAGGCGCTGTAGGCCATCAGCAGCAGCAGAATTGTATTCCACCACAATCTGTAACCTCATGGTCTGGCATATCCCCCACTCTAACTTTACATCGAGCCAGGGGACCAACCCTAGTTCAATGAGGAATGCAGAAGAGCATGCCAGGAGCAGCACCAGGCGTACCTAAAAATGAGATACCAACCTGGGGATGCTGCAACACAGGACTACATGAATGTTAAGCAGCGGAAGCAGCGTGCTATAAACAGAGCTAAGCAATTCCACAATCAACACATCAGATCAAAGCTCTGCAGTCCTGTCACATCCAGTCGTGAATGGTGGTGGACCATTAAACAACTAATGGGAAGAGGAGGCTCAATAATGTTGGAGCCCAGCCGTGAGTGCAAAAGACAAGGCTGAAGTACCGAGTGGATGATCCATATTAGCCTCCTTCAGAGGACCCCATCATCACAGAAGCCATCTTCAGCCAATTTGATTTACTCCACGTGATATCAGGAAGCGGCTGAGCGCATTGGATACAGCAAAGGCTATGGACCCCAACAATATCCTGGCTGTTGTGCTGAAGACCTGTGCTCCAGAACTAGCCGCACCTCCAGCTAAGCTGTTCCTGTACAGCTACAACATCAGCATCTACCAAACAATGTGGAAAACTGCCCAAGTATGGCCTATCCATAAAAAGCAGGACAAATCCAATCCGGCCAATTACCGCCCCATCAGTCTACTCTCAAATCATCACCAAAGTGATGGAGCTGTCGTTGACAATGCTATCAAGTAGCACTTACTCACGAATAAACTGCTCACCGATGCTCAGTTTGGGTTCCGCCAGGACAACTCGGCTCCAGACCTCATTACAGCCTTGTTCCAAATATGGACAAAAGAGCTGAATTCCAGGTGAGGAGAGAGTGACTGACCTCGATATCAAGGCAGCATTTGACAGAGTGTGGCATCAGGGAGCTGTAGTAAAATTGAAGTCAATGGAAATCAGGGAAAAAACTCTCCACTGGCTGGAGTCATGTCTAGCACAAAGGAAGATGATTGTGGTTGTTGGAGGTCAATCATCCCACACCCAGGACATCGCTGCAGGAGTTACTCAGGGCAGTGTCCTAGGCCCAACCATCTTCAGCTGCTTCACCAAAGACTTTCCCTCCATCATAATGTCAGAAGTGGGGATGTCGCTGATGATTGCACAGTATTCATTCCATTCGCAACTCCTCAAAAAATGAAGCAGTCCATGTCCCCATGCAGCAAGAGCTGGATGGCATTCAGGCTTGGGCTGATAAGTGGCAGGTTACATTCGCACCACTTAAGTGCCAGGCAATGACCATCTCCAACAAGCAAGAGTCTAACCATCTCCCATTGATATTCAATGGCATTAACATCGCCGAATCCCCCACCATCAACATTCTGCGGGTCACCATTGACCAGAAACTTAACTGGACCAGCCACATAAACACTATGGCAACAAGAGCAGGTCAGAGGCTGGGTATTCTGCGATGAGTGTCTCCCCAAAGCCTTTCTGCCATCTATAAAGGCACAAGTCAGGAGAGTGATGGAATACTCTCCACTTGCCTGGATGAGTGCAGCACCAGCAACATTCAAGAAAATCAACATCATCCAGGACAAAGCAGCCCGCTTGATTGGCACCCCATGGCTGCAGTGCCCTCGCTGACAGAAGGCTCCCATGGTATGGAAAATGGTGCACGCTGTCCAAGGTCTCGTCATGGATCTTGATAATCGGGGGTGGGGGGGGTTAGTACCGTGCGGCGAGGACAGATTGATAGAGAATCTTTGTCTAACGGATGTTTAATATAGAGCCCAGACTCTCGTATGCTTCAATAAAGGCGTCAACGATGGTTTGGAGTTCGGCCTCCGAGTGTTCATAAACATAAGCGTCGTCTGCATACTGTAATTCGATGACAGAGGTTGGAAAAACCCAAGTTCTGGACTGGAGGCGACATTGAACAATTTCCCGTTCCTCCTGTAGATTAGCTCCACTCCAGTGGGGGGCTTGTTAAAGGTGAGATGAAGTATTGCAGCGAGAAAGATTTAGAAGAGCATTTGTGTAATGACACAGCCTTGCTTGACCGCAGTCTGCACCTGTCTTGGAACTGCGGTGGATCCGTTGGTAAGAATCACGGCTTGCTTGTCATCGTGAAGCAGGCAAAGGATAGTAGCAAATTTTTTTTTTTTTTTTTTTTGAGGACAGTTAAATTTGAGAAGGACATTCCATAATCCCTCATGGTTGTCAGAATCGAAGGCCTTTGAGAGGTCAAAAAAAGGCCACGTGCAGAGGTTGATGCTGCTCCCGACATTTTACTTCAATTTGTCGCGCAGTGAAAATCATGTCCATTGTGCCTCTTAGTGGGCGGAATCTGCATTGCAACTGTGGAAGGAGCTCTTCTGCCACTGGGAGGAGACGATTGAGGAGGATTCTTGCGATAATTTTCCCTGTGGCAGACAGCAGGGAAACTCTGCAATTAACGCAATCGGACCAGTCTCCTTTCTTGAAGATGGTCACGATTATGGCATCTCTGAAATCCCCTGGCATGCTCTCCTCCTTCCAAATAAAAGAGATGAGGTCATGGATTCACGCCAAGAGTACTTCTCCGCCATTCTTTAGTACTTCGGTTGGAATTCCATCTGCCCCAGAAGTTTTTCATCTGCCTTTTCAACCTCATGCCAGGCTGGGATTGTGCCGAAACAGAAATATAGAAAATAGGTGGAGTAGGCCATTCGGTGCTTAGAGCCTGCACCGCCATTCAAAAAGATCATGGCTGATCATTCAGCTCAGTACCCCTTTCCTGCTTTCTCTACATACCTCCTGATCCCTTTAGCCATAAGGGCCATATCTAACTCCCTCTTGAACATATCCAATGAACTGGCATCAACAACTCTCTGCAGCAGGGAATTCCACAAGTTAACAACTCTCTGAGTGAAGAAGTTTCTCACTCATCTCAGTCCTAAATGGCCTACCCCTTAGCCTGAGACTGTGTCCCCTGGTTCTGGACTTCCCTAACATTGGGAACGTTCTTCCTGCATCTAACCTGTCCAGTCCCGTCAGAATTTTATATGTTTCTATGAGATCCCCTCTCATCTTTCTAAACTCCAGTGAATACAGGCCCAGTTGATCCAGTCTCTCCTCATATGTCAGTCCTGCCATCCCAGGAATCAGTCTGGTGAACCTTCACTGCACTCCCTCAATAGCAAGAACGTCCTTCCTCAGATTAGGAGACCAAAACTGAACACAATATTCCAGGTGAGGCCTCACTAAGGCCCTGTACAACTGCAGTAAGACACCTCTGCTCCTATACTCAAATCTCCTAGCTATGAAGGCCAACATACCATTTGCCTTCTTCATCGCCTGCTGTACCTGCATGCCAATTTTCAATGACTGATGTAGCATGACACCCAGGTCTTATTGCACCTCCCCTTTCCCTAATCTGCCGCCCTTCAGATAATATTCTGCCTTCATGTTTTTGCTACCAAAGTGGATAACCTCACATTTATCCTCATTATACTGCATCTGCCATGCGTTTGCCCACTCAACTAATCTGTCCAAGTCAACCTGCCAGCCTCTTAGCGTCCTCCTCACAGCTCACACCGCTACCCAGCTTAGTGTCATCTGCAAACTTGGAGATATTACACTCAATTCCTTCATCTAAATCATTAATGTATATTGTAAATAGCTGGGGTCCCAGCATTGAGCCCTGCGGCACCCCACTAGTCACTGCCTGCCATTCTGAAAAGGACCCGTTTATCCCGACACACTGCTTCCTGTCTGCCAACCAGTTCTCTATCCACATCAGTACATTACCCCCAATACCATCTGCTTTAATTTTGTACACCAATCTCTTGTGTGGGACCTTGTCAAAAGCCTTTTGAAAGTCCAAATACACCACATCCACTGGTTCTCCCTTGTCCACTCTACTAGTTACATCCTCAAAAATTTCGAGATTTGTCAAGCATGATTTCCCTTTCATAAATCCTTGCTAACTTGGACCGATCCAGTCACTGCTTTCCAAATGCACTGCTATTTCATCTTTAATAATTGATTCCAACATATTCCCCACTACTGATGTCAGGCTAACCGGTCTATAATTACCCGTTTTCTCTCTCCCTCCTTTTTTTAAAATGTGGTGTTACATTAGCTACCCTCCAATCCATAGGAACTGATCCAGAGTCGATAGATCACCAATGCATCCACTATTTCTAGGGCTACTTCCTTAAGTACTCTGGGATGCAGACTATCAGGCCCGGGGGATTTATTGGCCTTCAATCCCATCAATTTCCCTAACACAATTTCCCGTCTAATAAGGATTTCCTTCACTTCCTCCTTCTCACTAGACCCTCGGTCCCCTAGTATTTCCGGAATAGTGGCAAGTAGAATGCTGTGGGATGGAGTCAAGGACACTGACATCAAAGTCAGAATGATGGTTAAGGAGATCTTCGAAGTGCTCCTCCCAGCGGGCACCAACTGCCTCTCTGTCCTTGATGAGCACCACTCCATTCTTAGCTCTCAGTGGGATAGGTCCTTGGGTCATAGATGGTCTTGACTGCGCTAAAGAATCCACGCAAGTTCTGATTGACTGCTAGTTGCTGGATCTCGTGCGCCCTTTCCACCTATCATTTGTTCTTTAGAGCATGAGCTTTTTGTTGGACCTCGGCCTGCAATTGCCTGTAGATCTGATTTCTTTCTCTCGAGTTGTGATGAGGTTTCCAATTCAAGAACGCATTGCATTTACGATTTATGAGCTCCTCGATCTCCTGGTCGTTCTCATCAAACCAGTCTTGCTGTTTTCTGGTAAAGTAACTAAGTGTCCCTTCACAGGTGCTAATTACGGTGGACTTGAGAGAAAACCAGGCACTATGGACACTCTGCAGCTCCGGTTCATTGGCAATCGTCAGGTTGGCTGTGAGGCCTTTACTGAATCGGGCTTTCTTTGCAGGGTCTTTGATTCCTACAGCATTAATTTTTCTGCGGCAGCCTTTCTGTTGCCACTGCCATTTTGAGGCTAGGTTGATGGAAATAACAGGCTATGGTCAGTCCAGCAGTTGTCAGCTTCTGCAATGACGCTGGTGATGAATACGTTCTTGTTCGGATGATGACTTAGTCGAACAGATGCCAATGCCTGAAGCGAGTATGTTGCCATGAGGCCTTGTACTTGCCTCTCTGACGAAACAAGGTGGTGGTTATGAAAAGACCATGTTCGAAGCATGTCAGGAGGAGGATACCGTTGCCAGAGTTGGTTTTCCCTACTCCTTCCCTGCCAATCACACCAACTCTGGCATTAAAATTGCTAAGGAGAATCAACTTGTCGCTTATTGGAACGCGAGAGATTGTTAAAGGCTGGAGTAGAAATCATCTTTGGCCTCGTCCACAGCTTCTGCGGTTGGGGAGGACACACTGACGACAGTAGTGTAGTGGTTCCGGGTTAGAGTGAGCCAAAGGGTCATGAGGCATTCGTTTATCCCACAAGGAGAATCTCTAAGATGCCAAACTAGTTCATTTTTGATGGCGAAGCCAACCTCGTGGAGACGGCATTCTTCTTCTGGTTTGTATTTCCAGAAGAAAGGGTATCCATCATGTTGTTCCTTGAGCTGGCCTTCTCCTGCCCACCATGTCTCACTCAGGGTGGTGATGTCGATGTCGGAGCGTCTGAGTTCCCAGGCAATGATAGCAGTGCGACGTTCAGGTTTGTCGCTCTTGGGATCATCCATGAGGGTCTTGACGTTCCAGGTCCCGGACTTCATTTTAAAGGGCGTGAATTCTTTTAACGTGGGGTGGCCGTTGCACACCAGTCACCACACAAACTTGACAGAGCAAGGTCTTGGTCCAATGGCAAGGCAAGGCAAGGCAAGGCAACCCAAGACGATTGGAGATCAGGCTCTGCTGCATGGGCCGAACACACACACACACATATACTCCCACTAACCCCTTCCCTCCCTCAGATCCTCTCCCTGATTTTCAGAGATCATAAAAACATAAGAAATAGGAGCAGGAGTAGGCCATTTGGACCCTCGAGCCTGCTCTGCCAGTCAATAAGATCATGGCTGATCTGATCATGGACACAGCTCCACTTCCTTGCCCGCTCCCCATAACCCTTTACTCCCTTATCGCTCAAAAATCTGTCTATCTCCGCCTTAAATATATTCAATGACCCAGCCTCCACAGCACTCTGGGGCAGAGAATTCCATAGATTTACAACTCTCAGAAGAAATTTCTCCTCATCTCAGTTTTAAATGGGTGGCCCCTTATTCTGAGACTATGTCCCCTAGTTTTAGTTTCTCCTATGAATGCAAATATCCTCTCTGCATCCACCTTGTTGAGCCCCCCAATTATCTTATATGTTTCAATAAGATCACCTCTCATTCTTCTGAACTCCAATGTGTATAGGCCCAACCTACTCAACCTATCTTCATAAGTCAACCCCCTCATCTCCAGAATCAACTGAGTGAACCTTCTCTGAACAGCCTCCAATGCAAGTATATCCTTCCTTAAATACGGAGACCAAAACTGTACGCAGTACTCCAGGTGTGGCCTCAGCAATACCCTGTACAGTTGTAGCAGGACTTCTCTTCTTTTATACTTCATCCCACTTGCAATAAAGGCCAACATTCCATTTACCTTCCTGATTGCTTGCTATACCTGCATACTAACTTTTTGTGTTTCATGTACAAGGACCCCCAGGTCTCTCTGTAGTGCAGCACTTTGCAATTTTTCTCCATTTAAATTATAATTTGCTTTTCTATTATTTCTGCCAAAGTGGATAACCTCACATTTTCCCACACTATACTCCATCTGCCAAATTTTTACCCACTCACTTAGTCTACCTATATCCCTTTGCAAATTTTTTATGCCCTCCTAACAATTTGCTTTCCCACCCATCTTTGTATAATCAGCAAACTTGGCTACACTACACTCGGTCCCTTCATTCAAGTCATTATTGTAGATTGTAAATAGTTGAGGACACAGCACCAATCCCTGCAGCACCCTACTAGTCATTGTTTGTCAACCGGAAAATTACCCATTTATCCTGACTGTTTTCTGTTAGCCAATCCTCTAGCCATGCTAATATATTATCCCCAATCCCGTAAGCTTTTTACTTGTGCAGTAACCTCTTATGTGGCACCTTATCGAATGCCTTCTGTAAATCCAAATGCACCACATCTATCGGTTCCCCCTTATCTACCCTGCTCATTACATCCTCGAAGAACTCCAGTAAATTTGTCAAACAGGATTTCCCTATTGAATCTTGTTTTTCCAAATTTCCGGCTATTCCTTTCTTAATAATGGACTCTAGCATTTTCCCAACGACAAATGTTAGGCTAACTGGTCTATAGTTGCCTGCCTCATTTTTTAAATAGGGGCGTTACATTTGCGGTTTTCCAAACTGCTGGAACCGCCCCAGAATCCAGGGAACTTTAGTAGATTACAACCAATGCATCCACTATCTCTGCAATCACTTCTCTTCAGACCCTAGGATGCAAGGCACCAGGTCCAGGGGACTTGTCCGCCTTTAGTCCCATTATTTTATCCAGTACTACTTCATTAGTGATAGTGATTGTATTCAGTTCCTCCCTACTTATAGCCCCTTGATGATCCAGTATTGGGATGTTTTTAAGTGTCTTATACTGTGAAGACCGATACAAAATATTTGTTCAATGTCTCTGCCATTTCCCAGATCGCAGCGGGATTACCTTCACCATTCACTCCCTCTACCACCGGCGCACCCTGGCTGCAGTGTGTACCATCTATAAGATGCACTGCAGCAACTCGCCACGACTTCTTTGGCAGCAAGTCCGAAACCTGCGACCTCTACCACCTAGAAGGACAAGGCAGCAGGCGCATAGGAACACCATTACCTGCAAGTTTCCCTATGTAAGCATCGGTGTAAACATCGACAGCAACGGCGTTAACATTTTGGACTTTAAGTTTTGAACATTGTTTTTTCATATTTCAGAAGAGCTGACAGCATGAGCTGGGACAGGCCAGGCATGTTCCACAGGAAAGCACATCAGGTGGGCGGGGATAGTCTGGGATGACTTTGTCATGTAATGGGAACCCATCAGTGAGAGATCAGGTAAAGTGGTCAGTGCTTAAGCCATCAAATTTGACAGAGCCCCAGAGCGCGGGAACCTCAGGACAAAGGAAGCTATTTGGCCACCCAGACTCGTTGGCGCTTTTATCCCCAGGAAGAGCCCAGTAACAAAGGCATAGGCCGAAGATGTGATTCATTGCTCTTTAGTTGGCCTGCCTCAGGCGAAAATTCAGCAAGCATTTTTCAGGTATGAGAGACGCAGTTTGCTGCCATCTCTCTCGCCTCTTCTATGCTTACTTGCTTCGTTCAATGCTTTCAAGGACCGAACACTCGGTCTGGGATGGAGAGAACAAATCATCTATGAGCAAAGAGAGCCTCGCTATTTCGACTGGGAAGTTGACCTTGAGACTGGATTTGGAAACCACAGATTGGTACGAAACCAGAAGATACGCCTCATCGGGAGAAGCAGCGAGTAAGCCAGACGGGTAACTGGCGAGTGTTATCCCAGCCCACACATCCTTTAGACCACCGCATAGTGTGAAGGGGTGCCGTGTGTCCCAACCAAGCCTTAGGGGTTTAGTGGGGAGGTTTCTGCACGGATCATAGGCGTACGCAGTCTGTTGGATAGATTCGGCGGTGTCCTATTGAGCTAAGCAGGGTGTTTTAGTCATGGGTACTTCGCGACAGGGGTCTGTTCAGACAGGCCAGTGTTGTGTGTCGTATTGTGTTTGTTTTACACCACCAGGATGTGTTTTACTGGAAGCAGGTGTGTGCTTTAACTTGAATAAAAGCATTGTGATGGTTGAGACCGATAGATCTGTCTATAACTGAGTATTCTGTTCACGACTATAATTCCCGGGGTCTAGAACTGCTGTAAGGGGGGTGATTTGAAACCACCAAGGGCAAAACCACTTACACCCACAAGTTACACACCATTCTGACCTGGAAATATATCGCTGTTCCTTCATCGTCACCGGATCAGAATCCTGAAACTCCCTCCCTAACTGCACTGTGGGAGTACCTTCACCACACAGACTGCAGCGGTTCACGAAGGCGGCTCACCACCATCTTCACAAGGATGTGCAATAAATGAAAGGCCTTTGCAGTGACGCCCATATCCAGTAACAATGTTTTTAAATTGTGAAAAAAAAATTGTATTAATCGCACTTGTTCTTTTCACCCTTGGGCAATCCCAGCGGCTCAGGTTTATGTCCTTGCATTTCCAGTTCCCAGCTCGTCCGCACCTTGCCCTCTCCAGCCAGTGACACACAAACCCAAAATCTCCTCTCCCTTCTCCCCTCCGCCAGAAAACAACAGCCGGCAACCTGACAGGCCCTGGGGCTCCACCACACAACTTTGCCAGAGCTTTCTGGCATAAATTAGTGCTGCCGCATTAATGGGATTTCGGCTCAATTTGGTCCAGCAGTGCTTTCAACCCGCCGACATTAATTATCCCACACAATAGGTTCGGGAAAAGATCATGTAGAGAATAAAAAATTTCCAACAGACCGCACAAAGGTAGCAAGAGACATGTGATGACCGATGGCAACTGGCCTTTTAGTTGAACTTTAAAATCTAGACTCGTAGAATCATTGAATAGTACAGCATAGAAGGTGGCCAATCGGCCCTTTGAGTCTGTGCCGGCTCTTTCGAAGAGCGATCTAGGTAGTCCCATAAATTAGGAATTTACCCCAAAAGACCTCACCTATTGCGGCATGTCCCTTCCCACTTGCAGTGCTCCTGCACCATTACTCACTCTTCTTTTCTCAGCCACATCTCTCCTTTCCATGACACTGAAAAGCTGGGGCCCAATGGAAGGCTTTTCCATATAAGTCACCTTTCGCCGCATTACCAGCCAGCCAACCTCCACTCTCCTCCCACAGACACCGATAAGGTCATTGGAAGGAACCCGAAAGTAAATACTCTGATCCCATCTCCTCCCTAACCCTCATTGAAAAATTGCAGACTGTAAAAATGAACCAAAGATCTTCTCCAACGAATAATTGGTCAATGTTTTGAGGACCTCTGGAACGTCTCCACAGACCCCATTAATGAACTGTTGGCCATGTGATACAACTAGGGTTGCCGACTCTGGTTGAATGTATTCATGAGGGTCTCCTCACATGACATCGTCCCTCCAATTGCCCTTATTGGTCATCCAACATGCCCATTCTCACAGCACCAAACCTTCCCACGCCAATTGGAATGTGAACAGGCTCTGTCATCTAATTGAAGGGTCTTGAACGTCAAACAAACACCATTTTTTTAAATTATTAAGCAAAAGTGTTATTTTTTTTGAATGTCGTTATGATTTTTCTCCTGGAGGTTAATCTCCAGTTTCTGGAAACTTCAGGATATTCCTGGGAGGGTTGGCAACCCTATATACAATGTGGATTTGTGTATATAGTTTACAATACAGAAACTTTCAAATCTCAATTAGGCTATTTGGTTGAGGTACTAAGTGGTGGTGATACACATCCAAACAAAAAAAGTAACAGTCAGCCTTGTTGCATTACCTCTCAAAAAGCACTGATCAGTGTCTTGGACCAAGTTATCGATCTACCCTCTCATTCAGGAAATAATGAGGGTGGTAGTGAAAATGTTGGCTTTTAATTTCCATGTACGTTTTAGTGAAGTTGGTTGAAATTTAAAATGTTTAAAAGATGTTTTTTTTCTATCTCCATTTAATCTAATTGGATTCACTAATAATTTGTGAAAAAAATAAAAATCATTAATTGCTGCATGACCAAAAAAAAACATTGTATACTTTCAAATATTCTCAAAGTGTTCCCACAAAAAGGGACTGGGGAGGGGTGAATTTTTCATCAAAATATATACTGTACAGAACTGTGTATTTAAGGCAGGCAGTACTATCCAATCGTCAAATGTGAACTGTACCAAGCAATCCACAAGATAGGCAGGAAATATCCATCCTTAAGTAACCAAATGGCAAAAGTAAGCGCTATATATTTCCCTTTTAACAAAGGTTGGAGAGGGACAGTACTGCAAATAAAAGGCTTGCGCCTCTTTTTAAGCCTGCTACTGTCATGTTGTATTTTAATTTTCCTAGTGAAGCAATACCCATTGACAAGTTCATGCACAGTATGTATTCTTTCATCCAACACTAGAAGTCCTGCAGCAGTACTGTTATCCAAGACAGGAAGGAAATTAATACAGTAATGATCACGTGGGAGTTGCCTGTACACTGACGTTTCCTTCAGCTATCAGAGGACAGAGTCAGTCAAAAACAGATCCTGCCCTTATTTTCATTTCTGCTGCAAAAGCAGTAAGCATAACAGACCAAATCCATCCAGCATCAGCACTGCTCACAATCATGCCTTAGCTGCCTAGCAACCCAAAGGAATGGACATAGCTCCCCTAATATGCCGTACACAACCGAAGAAACGGTCCATGCACACAGCAGTCGCCTTCTATTGCTGATGTCTATAAACACTGAACGACCAGAAATACAGCTGAGGATTGCGGGACTGCATCATTTGATTAAAGAGCTGACGAAGTGCTCTCCAATGTGGCTACTATGGTAAGCAACCGTCTTCAAAAGTGAACGAAAATCCTCAGTGCTTTTGTTGAGGCAGTTCTATGTAATGAACAGGCAGCATTGAGCAGACAGATCAGCAGACAAAAGTAAAAATTAAGCGTAGGCTGAATTACTCCAGATATGCGCATGTTCAGCGGCAGCCTCTTGCTGGTATGATAGCTAACCAAAAACATGTTTGCAGGCGGCATATGCATCTCTACCCATAAAGGGCCTGTTAAAGGAAGGTATGTTAAAGCTTACTTGTACTATTCTTATGCTTTAGAGTTGCCTCGAGAACAAGAGACCCATTGTTCATATGCAGGAGCATCTGCGTTTGAGCAATGAAGCAAAACGGAACAGATTAAATTCACTGTATTATAGACTACAGTATAAAGAAAATGGATGACAACAGCTTCAAAAATCAGTTTCGGAATTTTTGTTTAAAAGTGCTGTCTAAGAATAATTGTAGTTATCGGTTGACCAACAATTTCCAGTGTACAAGCAGCTTGAAAGCCCAGTTAAATGGCATTCTGCTGATGCCACATGCTGTGAGCATTGAGCCATCAAAACAAAAGACTAGACATTGATAAGTCAAATTATATTTGTTAAACAGTGCAAGTGAGGAACAAAATGTTGTTTACTATTTTATTGGGTTAAACTGTGCATTCAAGACCAGTGCAGCTTTAATTATGACATGCTGTAAGGACAGACTGCTTTAAGCTATCAAAACTAAAAACATCCAGCAAACATCAAAGCCAACAATTATTATGGTTACAATACACATAAGTCCAATCTAAAGAGTAGAAAAATGTAGCATAAATCCTTACATGTCTCTGCGTCACCTGTGACAGTGTACATCTAATTTATATCTATTGCAAACTAGATACATTTTTGTTTTCATTTTTCGAATGCTATTTATTTTGATATAAAATACAACAAACAAACTAATGTCATGAGCAGTTCCATGTTAAATATGCCAGACTTGAAAACATAGCCTCTGCTAAATCTTATTCAAATGTTGTACTGCAGTCAGTGTTTGGCTCAGACATCAATCAGCAGACTGCTATGAATCATTAAACAGTTTTAAATATAAAACAGTTGCTGTGCCGACAGCAATGTTACTTTTTAATAACATCATGACACAACTGAACATGCCTCTAAGTAAAAACGTAATGACATTTAATAACTAACTCCTGAGCTTTACTGACTTTTATGTGGGATTCATGGCTGGTCGTGTTTAGAAAGAGTCTGAATCACAATAAAAATATGCATACACCATTTTATATTTAGAACATGTTGGGATTGATGGGACATTTAAAACATTGTAGGTGTTATCTGAAACGGCAAAATAAAACACTTCAAAAGAACGCTGCTCGGATAGTTATTGTGAAACCTAGCTCGTGTACGCTTAGCACTACCACCTAGTGACAAGCAGTGCAATAGGTTTTCAGTAAATAAAAAATGTACAGGTACTATTAAGTAGTAAGTGATTAACCTAATTTTAAATAACTTCCAAATTTTGGAATGTTTAAAAAAAAGTTACTTCAATGCCTCTCTGGACTTGAACATTTGAAGTTCACTGGGGCAGAATCAGGAAATAGCCACCCTCAAAATTAGAAACTAACCGATCATCTACTGTATATTAAAGCAACTGCAATGTCTGCATGTCCCTAACTATACGACGTGAACAAAAAACGGTTCAATTACAACAGTTAAGTCAGATAATCTCTTAAATAAAGATTACAGTCAACATATATTACACAGAGACCTGAACTTTATAGTAAAAGAACTTTCACTCATTTTTAATTAAATCATTGGGGAAATTACCAACCTATGCATACTCAAGAAGGTGCCAATAACTCCAAATTCAACAAACAAACCACTGTGGCTCCATTCTACTGAATACAATGGATGATGCAGATTAGAAATACAAAGCCTTTGAATTGACAAACTTTTTGAGCAACTGCTAAAGCTTTTATACATTACTACAGCAAAATAAATTATATTTCCATCTGTTAAAGCTCCAATATAAATTAGAATTAAAAAATCCAAAAGCAAGCCGTATAAATAAAAATACAACATCCTGCTGACTAGATCAGCAGCTTCAAAACTTAATTAAAGTACGGGTCACCAATGCAATTTTAGGGCTCAAAATGTACTTAATTTGTTCTCTACCTCCTGTACTCCCTGTTCGCAAAATCACTGTGGCTTATGCTGCCCTTAATTTTATGAGGACTGTAAAGGTATTTCAGCATCAGAAAATAAAGTTTTTTAATTCTGAGATAATTTGTTTCTTTCACCCATACCAGTCTTGGAATGTTTTACACCTCATTTCATCAACTCAGCTATATACATTTCAAGTAGAACAAGTACATTCTACTCTTGATAATTCAGTTGTTTTTTGTGCTTAAAAAGTTTGAATTTTAATACTGCAAAGTGGAAATTTAGTGCTAAGAAAATTTAAAATGATCAGTTAACTGACTGCGAATTCAAATTAAGAGTGGGCTGTAAGATCAAGAAAGAAAAATATAAATTTTTTAAGCCAAAAGCTCTTAACAGTGAAAGTATTACATTTAGAGATTATTTTTGGAGGAAAATTTGATACAAGAGATTTTTTTTTCTAAAGTACTGCCAAGGGATGTGTTCTCAGTCATTTTTTTTGCTGTGTATGTCCAATGGCGAATGACCCATTAAAACAATACAAAAATGATCTTGCATCACTACCTTATTACCATTCCATATATCGCATGTAGTAGCTTTTGTTGTGCACTTTTCTCTCCTTCTCCTGCCCCTCATGTTATGCAATGTTTTCTATATTTCAGTTGCTAAAAGTCAATATTGAACACAACATATGAAAAGGCATGTTAATCATCTAGCTAGATCTATAATATATAGAGACACTTTTATTTTTATACCTTATAATGCAATCAAACAGTTTTGTGAATTAGATCAATGAATGTACATATTTTTGGTCTACCACATCTGAACAACTCCTTGATGATGTTCCGATCGTGTAGCACACTCCCAGGTAAATCACTAAGTGCCTTATGGCAAATGTTACAAACTGTTCAATAATTCAGTAACAACTCCAGCATTAAAGTTAAAGTAGGCCGATGCGACTTTCAAATAAATAGTTTCTCTCATCATTTAACTCTTGCAATTATGACGCACTGCTAGTGCTACATCAACCCACCTACTGGTGCCATAAAATGTCAACAGAATTAAAGGCTTCTTAATCCCTTAAGTGATTTCTTCTCTGTATTCAATGTTTACCTTTCACTTGATAACACAATCTTTACACCATTTCTAGTTGTTTGTAGTTATTTCAGTTGACTGCAAAGTCAAGCAGTATTGACACAGCACATCTACATCAGCTTCTGCAGGTTCAATGATAATCAAATGTAACCTTTTAGAATTACACCAATATGACCTGACCCCCAAACAAAGAGGCCATGAAATATATCCTGCTTTCTAACAAATCAGTAATAAACCGAATATTAAGTTGCTTCAGCATTTTAATCATTCTTTCTCAAACCCCGAACCATTTATTTATTTCCATGTATGTGTCTCCACACAGGATGTCATGTATGGATTGTCAACTGATTTGTTCCCAAGCTTGTGCAACTACAGGGGTGAAGCACAATAAGTAGCACAGGATTGGCTCACCACCCTTGGCTCCTTGTATTGCCCGGCATGAAAAAGCATATATTTCCCAATACAAAATGTCAAAGCCATTTATAGAATCATGAAAAATCCACACTCAACCACTCAAGCCACTGGCATGATGCACTATCCCAGACTGGTCAGAATGCCTTTGTATCCATATGTACTTTAAAAAGGTCAAATCAATGAATATGTTTCAATCATTTCCTCAGTATGATATACTTTCTGTCTAAATCAGTTCTGAATGGAGAACCAGTTAAACAAAATGATGCCAGGTCACGCACTTTCCTCCCACTTATTACAATACTCATTCTCAGCAATGTTCGACTTGTTGATCTTGATTGTTTTTCAGTAATTTCTTGAACTTAATATTGTGCATGAGAACAGGCCCCATTTTATTAATATTTCATACACCAGTATACCAAATTAAAAATAGGTGGAACACTTGCATTCACCAACCTGAAAGTAGGAACTAAAGGGGGAAACAGTCCCAAGTGAATGCCTTCAGTTTGGCTTATAAGCTCAAAGATATCTAACTACACAGTCATTCACATTTTCTAATTGGCAATGTTAATAAAATATGCAATTTATTCTAGTCACAGCAATTAAATCCAATAAAGGTTAATCATCATCATAGGCGGTCCCTCAAACGAGTCTGACTTGCTTCCACATGAGTTCACAGATGTTTCAATGAAGGACCCAATGTTCCAGTCCTGAACTCCAATTGGGGGTGTGGAAGATGCCTGTGCGTGGATTTTTTTTAAACATGTGGTGACCGTTGCACACCAGCCACCACACGGGCTTGACAGAGCTAGGCCTTTATCCAGTGGCAAGAGTTAACCAGGATGATTGGAGACCTGCTCTGCTGCACGGGCCTAGTGCGCACACATATCGCAGTGCTGTCCCTGGGCCCTCGGCTCTTCTGTTAGGGGTTAGGGGTTGGAGAAAGGATAATACTAGTCTCTTAAAAGAGACACGGTTCAAATCCCAAGAAGACATTTGTAAAACTACTGAACAAAATTAATGTTTTTAAAAATGCTGCGTTGGAGGACCACAATTGCCTCAGTGTAAATGCACCCCATGGACCCCACAGACAAGAAAGGTCTCTGGTTCAATCTCAGTCTAAGCTAAGTTGGTCAATCTAGGTTTGAGGTCAGGAGGGCAAGGGACAACTTATGTCAGCCCAGGAAAATAAGTAACGAGCAGGACTCACGCTCCTTCTGCAGAGGTCAGTCAAGGAGAAGATAATGGTCAGGTGTGAATCTCTCTTCCCCCACCGCTATACAGTCGAGGTTCCGACAGGAAGACGAGCAGTCATTTACCAGTGGATGATCCAGCACTAGGACTCATACCCCAGCAGAAATTGGCAACTTCAAGTGAAGGACTAACTGAAAAAAGTGATTAAAGAATCATACCAATTTCTTTTAATTCCCAACCGATTGTCTTACCTTTCAGTCAGTTGTTTTAGGTGCATGAATGCATCATTCACTGCTCACGCCCTTTACAATTTTATGCATCTGACTTTGTAAAAACACGAAATTTACAATTTGTACATCAGAACATTTCATGCAGAAAATTTAGTTTAATATAAGCTTAATCTCAAAAAACAATAGAGAAAAATAATTTTCAGAGAGGTCTGGCCTAGTGGACTACAAGCTCATTTCCACTCAACAAAATATTAAGCGTTAATAATTTTGGTGTTTTTTTTTTTTAAAGTGTATTGCAATGCTATACCTGTATTGAGTTAAATTACATCAATCATGCTTTAATTTATTGTAAAAGATACCAAACATTCAGGACTGAATCTGCCATTAGAGGTCAAGCACGCCTGCCACAGTCGCCAAGGCAACCTAACAACAATCATCCATTTACTTGGCATTTCTTTAATTATGTCACTGTATTTTAAATAACGGAAGATTAAAGTCATTAATCTATGCAACATTTTCTCTGTTCCATGGTCACTGGACATTTCAGATTATCTCCAAATTGCCTCGAGTTTTGCTTTAGAACTGAAATTGTACTGGAGCTAGACCAACTTCAACTATGGTTACTTTTAAGATACTGAATGTTTGTTTCATTATCTAATTGCTGATATTTAGAGCAGCCATCTATTCATTTGAAAAAGAATGATACATGGCTCGTCAGCAGATCACAGATGACATTGTTTGCTATTGCTGACTAAAATTCATCAGCAAAACTTCAAAATATTAATAGTTTTTTTTAAAAACGCTAGATTTAAAAAAAAACAGATTTTAATTAACGATTATGCAGGAGGAATTTGTGCGTGCTCAGAGTCATTCTGCACTGTGCTGAAAGCTAAAGTAAACTGAACTTAAACCACAGAGCTCTGGGAATTTCCATGTAATTTCTGCCAGCCTGAAATAGAGACATCACAATTTAAAGGTACAAGGCCATCGACAACTCTATACAACAGCCTTCAGTCTGTGGAAAATATCCAACTGAAACTCATCTTTCTTAAGTAGATTAAATAAAAATGAATTGGAACTAGAAACTAATAGGTGTTCAATACTGAAAAAAACAAAATAAATCTATATTAAAAGCTATTTGGAGCCAGAGTTTCCTTTTCACCATGTCCCCACAAGTAAATACATAATTTCCACTAGTATTAAAGTAACATTCAGAATCCATTTTGGCTTCTTAGTATTGGGCTGCTAAACTGTACAATATTTATTGAAGGTGATATGCATGCATTTTTCTCTCAGCTTACATCTATATAGTTTACTATTTGAACAAAAAAGTAGTCAACAAAAAATTCACATTTTATCATAAAAATGTAACTTTTGAGCACCTCAATCCATTTTTAAAAATTTTTGATCAGTTACATTTGTTTAAAAAAATCTGCAGCACTCAGCGACTCTATTCCTTTTACAACGACTTTCTGGTAAATGTTAATGAAGTAGCTAAGTTACATTTCTAATTCACCTAATAAAATACTGTTCATGTACACAACATTGAAGTTTACCAACACGCGTCAAATATCTGCCTATTGGTTACAGGCATAAAAAAATCTTACACTTAAATGCTAAGTGTTTATAGAGCTTTAAATGTTTTATGTGGAATACAATCCTTATTATATGCAAATGTAATATTGCAACTTAAGCTGAAAGAACGGTCTATTTATTGAACATACATGTTCTTAAATAAAATCCTTGCGTATAAAATCTCTTACTGAATTTTCACAATAGCATGAAGAATAATCCAAATTTGTATCTTGATTCTTAGCCATGTATCTACCTGCTCAATTGGAAGTTATGATATATATGGGAAAAATAAATAATTCTTGCTCGATCTAGCTGCAGTGTACTGAAGGATAAGCAAGGCTGTATTGATTAACATAGCCAGTGATTAAGTCTAAAATGCATTATTTTCACATACATTCATAACCACAGATGTGGAAATTGCATTTTGAGGTCATATCTATTGATTGGACTGTTGAAACTATAACTGGAGCAAATGCTTTAATAGACAAGATTTTATTTGTTTCATCCATTAAATGGAGTTCCCTTAACTCATGTGAATTAATTTTTGACTACAAATTACTGAGATGTTGTCATACACTGTTTGTCCAGTTATACCAGCCTTTGTTCTTAACTTTTAGAAAACTAACTGCATTCCTTCTAGCCAAGCAATGTGCTAAAGATTTCAAGTGACATTAAGACAATATAAAATCAATCTTGACATTAAAGAGCTCAATTTTTAAAAAAACTAAATGGGAGTCCGCCAGAAGCTGGAATAAATAATTCAATGTTCAAGAAAATATTGTTAACTGCTTTTAACAATATTGCTATCAATGGCAGAGTTAAAATCGGTGTTTTGGTGTTAAATATTGTCAGAAACATTGTGTGGAGATATATGCGTTAACCTCTACTGGATACAAAATTAAAGACATAATCTACAGATATTAGACAACTACTTGTGAGTTTCTGCAAATACTAGAAAATGCTTTAACGTTGTATTTGTATGAAATTAGGACTGCCCATGTTTCAGGTTTCATTTCATCAGTAGCAATACCGAAGCTGTTTTTTTGTAGTACATGGCAAGATGTAGCAAATCATAAAACTCATCATGCACAAATATTAATCTAAAACTTACTGCAACACGATAAAACTACTCTTTTCAACTTCATAGTTCTTAAGTACAAGTTTAAAGGTGAATGACAAGTAGATATGTTTATCATGTGCTAGTGTTCAAAGACTCTGCAATGAAGTAATTGAAGCCTGAAAATTAATTTTGACAGGTGCATCTCCTCATTGACTTTCAAAATACAGTACAGATTGACAGAGACAAGGCTCAGCCGTGCACTATGACTAACGTGATTCTTTTATAATCATCCCTCCAGTCTGCCCTGTTTAAGACTTGAATGTTTACTGATTTCAGATCAGCCATAATCTTATTAAATGGAAGAGTAGGCTCAAGGGGCCAAATGGCCTACTCCTGCTCCTATTTCTTATGTTTCTTATGATTGCAACATAGATGGGACACACATGAATTTGAATTATTTGATTAAAAATTCAAAATGACAGGCTGATGTAACTGTAACAATACAGTATTTCACTAAAATAATCTACAACAGTAGATGAAATCTTCTCTACATGGCAAAATGTACAATTTCTCACTTCCAATATGTAAATTAGAAACTATAATACCCTTATGTAGATATGTGTAATAAAAAGCATTAAAAGTTGTTCAAGTTGTGCCCAGCGCAATAATATATTAAAACGGAAGAATTTTGATACTTAAAATATACACAAAGATAATGAGCACTTTCTACTGTGTCAATAACCTAAATTTAATGCAATGTGTATAAGTTTGAACCACTGACTACAAATTATAATGACTCATTTGTATTGCAGTTTCCTTCTGCGGAATATTGAGAATAAAGAATCTGGAAATTTGGATATCAAATGTCATCCACATTTGCTGAAATAAATATGCTGCTTGAATGGAACTTCTAGCTCAATACATATTCATACGTAAACATGGATTACTTACTCACTGATTTCATTTGGATGAGCTGATAAAAGGAAAAAGGTCTGCAATAGGCCAAATACCAACCTATCCCATTTATTTTCTGAAGAAACAGACCCCAATACATTACAAAAACCAAGCTCCCAAAGCACTTTAATAAGGTACAGCCTAAAATATGCTGTGCAATAAAACACAGCCAATGTGAGAGCAAAAAAGCATTAGGCACTGCAAACAGCCCCGCTACAACATGCTTCAGTGGAGAAGACGCTACTGCTGCCTAATGAAGATGACCTGGAATGTTAAACGGTCTCTGTTTCGTACTCATATTATTGCACTGATATGCCTTGTGTTTTTGTTTGCAATGTTTCTGTTCATTAATCAGCATGACTGGGTAACCAGCAAAACCTGGTCAAGAGAAACTGGTTATTCTGTTTCTCATACAATGAGGGGATTCAGGTCACCAAAAAGTACTACCAACCAGAGCACAATGAGGAGCATTTGGAAAGAGACTGCTCAAGTACACAAGATTCAGACAGCGAATTCTAGCACTGCACTTTCTCCTCCAGGTGTAACGGGATTAGGGGACGTATTGAGTGCTAATGGAACTATATACAATGAAAAGAAAACAGGGTATATATCTCATCACCAATACAAGTACATCATTAATGAACCACACAAATGTGAAGGACAAAGCCCATTCTTAATTGTGTTGATTGCAGCTGAACCTAGCCAAATTGAAGCGAGACACGCCATTAGACAAACCTGGGGAAATGAAAGCACTGCCCCTGGATTACGTATGGTACATCTCTTTCTCCTAGGTTTTAGAAAGGCTGGTGGCAACTTTCAGCAGACTTTACTGGAAGAAAGCAGACAGTATCATGACATTATTCAACAAGACTTTCTGGATACATATTATAATCTAACTATTAAAACTCTGATGGGAATGAACTGGGTCGCAACATACTGCCCGCATGCCTGGTATGTTATGAAGACGGACAGCGACATGTTTGTGAACACGGAGTATTTAATAAACAAACTGTTAAAGCCTGTACATCCCCCACGTCACAACTATTTCACTGGATATCTGATGCGTGGTTATTCCCCGAATCGCAACAAGGATAGCAAATGGTACATGCCTCCAGAACTCTATCCCAGTGAGCGCTATCCAGTCTTCTGTTCGGGAACTGGGTATGTTTTCTCTGGGGACTTAGCTGAAAAGATTTTCAAGGTTTCTTTGAGCATCAGGCGTTTGCATTTAGAGGATGTCTATGTTGGTATATGTCTTGCCAAACTGAGAATTGACCCTGTGCCACCACCCAATGAGTTCCTCTTCAATCACTGGCGAGTTTCTTATTCCAGCTGTAAATATAGCCATCTGATTACCTCCCATCAGTTCCAGCCCAGTGAATTAATCAAATACTGGAACCACTTGCAGCAAAACAAGCACAACGCCTGCGCCAGCATGGCAAAAGAGAAAGGCTACAGAGGACATGGCAGGTATCGCGTAAAGAAAGTGCACTGATGACAAATCTGAATCCAAGATGCCCAATGTTAACTGTAATGTAAATGATTTATCCAAGCATGTATAAAGACTATGTATGAAGCCAATGCAACATTCCAACGCTTATGAAATCTTTACTAGGGTTTGTATTTTTCTTTTAATATACGAGTTAAAAGTCAACCTCTCAGAAAAAGCTGTGACCATACAATGGGCAATAAATGTTGTGAAGTTTATCTGCTTTTGGAGTTCTTAGTTGAGCGAATGTCTATGTAAATCAAATTTGAATTTATTTTCGGCACTGCAAAACAATGAACCGCAGTAAATTATTCTTACTGTTTAACTGTGACAACGAAAGCTAATCTTAAAATAGAATGTGGTTCCAAATTTTGTTGTTAGCTGTACAAATTAAACTGTGCAAAGTTTTGTTCACCTTGATGATAGGAGCTATTTAAGGAATGTTAGTTGAGAATAGTAAAATAGAATTGTTTTATAAAACTACATCGTCAAGAACCAATACTGAAAACTTCAAAGATACAGCACCTTTTACTAAGTAGAGGCTTACAAAATTATTTCCTACATTACACTATTTGCATTACAAAATAGATTGTTCTCGCGAACAAACAAAATAAAAGTTCACAGAATAGTGAATGGAACAGTATCAATTCTCTGAACATTGAAACTAAACTTTTCCTTTTGATATGTCAAGGGACACAGCCAAACCTGAATGGAGAAACACTAAGCTTGGATCATTATGTAACTTGTGTCTCATCTAAAATGATAGTTCAGCAACTTTTTTTGAGAGGAACTTTAATTACTTTTCTGGATTATTTACTACAGTGGAATGCTTCTCCACGCAATCATTCATATTTATGTTCATTTGGATTTTTTTTCTGACTATTTTTGTGGCATACTTTGCTTGCAGGAAGGAATGGAAAACTACCAATTTTTTTAAACTTTCCTATTTATTGAAAAATATTTCATTTTCCTCAACGTCCGTTGTGCACCCACACCCCAACCCCCTCCTCACTTAAGCAGGAATTTTGCAAATATGCCAATAAAGCTTTATTACTGCAATCGTTAAATAATTCGGCTTCAACTTAATAGCCAACAGAAGAGGGTACAAGTCAAAAAAAATCAATTTTTCCTTTTAATGTTCCTATCTTGCTGACAACTATGGTACTTCTTTCTTTTTTGTATTGAAAGTACTGTTGTGTAATATTGCTTTCTGCTGTAAATTTATCACGATCAATGTACAGCTCCAAAAAAGGAATGGATACATTTAAGGCTTGGAAACCTGTTACTAAATTACTACTGAAAACTTGTGTTTGATGGACAGTATTAAAGTAATTCTGGAATGCAACTGAAATGTTTTGTGTCATAAACTGAAAAGCATCATGCACATCTATGGATATATTTTTATACAACACTCATCAAATTTAATTGCCCACAACTCTAACTTTGATCAGGTTTTCCTATTTATTCAACACACTAGCAGCCTCTATTAGGAGAACAGCTTTAAAGAAGTTCTTTGAAACAATATAAATGTCACCAAATTTTTGAAATATTGAAAAAAAAATTTAAAAAGTGAGATTTTAGCAGATCCCTAAATGTAATGAATCTTTGAATAAATCCAACACATCATCCTAAGCAACAGTACTTTTACAGTACAGGTATTCATTTAGAAACTTCTGAAAAATGCCCCAAAGTGACAACTATATTTCCTTTTGTCAAAACTGTACTCTCAACATCCGAACTCATCAATAGGATGTTGCACGCTAACACATAACGACTGCAAAACCTGTATAAAACTGAGCAGGAATCTTGACAATTTTTATACAAAGTGTAACTATAACTGCAAAGCTAAAAAAAACTAGGAAGAGGCTACACAACTTAGCAAGTTTATTTTCACCATTTCCTTGAATTTTTTTACAAAAACCTGAAGATGCAGAAATGACCATTTTAGATTTTTTTTTTAATACAAACAGCTTAATCTCTGAACATCAAACTTCCTAGCTTGCACACTAGCCGACATTGTAAATGGTCTCTCGTTTCTTGTGTTTCATTCCCTTTCAAAACTGCAGTTAGCATCCCCCTCCTCAAAATTTTACAAACCCACTTGCTGATTCCCTTTGCCCTTGCAAACTCTCAGTTTCCTCTTCAAAATCCTTGAAGGTGCTGTTGCCTCTCAAAAATCCATGCCCATTTCTTCTGCAGCTTCGTATTTGCATCTCTCCAATCAGAGTTTGCACCCCTCCAAAAGTACCAAAACAGAATAAAGTCATGATTGATATTCACCGTCTCTGTGGTGCATTATCTTTCCACGTCCTCATCAACCCCTCTGCAGCCTCGGACACAATTGACCATACAATCCTCTTCTAACACTTGTCCTCCGTTGTCCAGCTCAGTGGGACTGGCTTCACTCTTGCCTATCCTATTACCAAACAGAGCATCTTTATCATCTACTTCTCTTCCTACCCAAATTAGTGTTACTTCAGGGGGGGAACCCCCCCCTCTCCTACATGTTGGCAACATCATTCACAGACATGCAGTCAGTTTGTACACTGGACCACTTCAAGGTACAGCGCAAGTCGTTTCAGGAGGGCGACTGGATTGGATGTCACCACGGTCCAGGTCGCTGATTGGAGCGTGGGCAGGTTCTCAGTGGCTCTCGATTGCTTTGGCTAGTTGACAGCTGCAGAAGTGGTACAAAAGCTACCATTTCACAGCTGTTCACTTTTCAATGTCAGAAGCTGAAGCCTTCAGGATTTGGAAGAAACCTTTGAGCTGTATGAAGTTTGGAAGTGTTTGCAGTGAACTTTCTATTCACAGTCACCACTGACAGGGCGCTTCTGCCATTTCAACCTCACCTGCCATCTATTCCAGCAGCATTGGTGCCCTTGAAAAATCTCACCTTGGTCCTCAGAATCCCACCACCTTCAGCCCCATCACCAGGCACACCAGCTTCACCAACCTTCTCTGCAATCACCTAATGCTGCACAGGACACAGGGCATCAGCACCTGACCACATTGCTGCCTGGGAGGCCAGGGATGACATTTACTTCACTTGACGTTGTGTACCAGGTTTGCACCACCTCACACCAGCACTATAAAGCATCGCTGCAATGCCCAAGCTATTCCTTTCACACTGTGCAGGGTATCCTTATGTCTGACTATTCACTACAACTCACTAAGCCACTTCCAAAGCTGCACACAAATCTGTCCAAGAACTCAAATCTTCAAAATAAAAGATTTCAATGTTTGACAACACATTAGCAGAAACTCTACATGAACATTGGCTAAAAGACCCAAGTGCCTACCCTTTCTGTGTTGTTAGTTGGTACGGTTGAGCAAGGATGAGGGCAAATGTGAGGGGTGGCGAGTGAGATAGGGAAGTGATAATGTAGAGAGAGAGGGATGGGTGGAGGTGCAAGGTAAGTTAGTGTGAGTAAGGATGTGCAGGAGTAGGATAGGGAATACAGAGTGATGGGAATGTGATGAGTGGCACAGTTGGATGAGGTTAAGTGTGGCTTTGCAGTAACGTTTCGTGATCTACTGAGATCATTGAAAGGTTTGCGCCACTGCAGCCAGGTCCTTCTGACGACATCCCTGCTTGTGCCCTCTCTTGCCCCTTTAATAAGTAAACCATTTTGGCTCTTGGTCCCCAACACCTCAAAGTGAAAATTCTTGTCAGTGTGTTCAAAACTCTCAATGGTTTCCTTCTATTCCTTCCCATCCCTGTAAACTTCTCCAATGGCACAAACCCCCCACACACCTCTGTTCCTCCAATACAAATCCCCACCCCTACTTTGGTGGTCAGGCCTTCAGTCACCCATGCCACACAATGTGGAATTCCCTCCCTAAATCACTAGTTTTCCACCTTCCTCTTCTCCTTTAAGACACTACTTAAAACCTATCTCTGCAACCAAAAAGAGAGGGAGAAAAAAAGATAAATCAATTCTCCATCATGTCTTCAAAGCACATCAATATTAACTCTTACAGCTAATATTTAATATTACTTTCCTGTTTCACTGTTAATGACATTTCTGCTTATTAGGATCACAACTGTTTATTATTGAAAGATGTTAACAGAAATAAGAGGCACAGAATGGATGTTCATTTCACAACTCATGTTCAATGTTCGTTGGTCATCGATTTTTCATGCCCTGATAACATGATCTAGCTGGCCCGCTTTCATAAATGTCACAAAATGTAAAGATTCTGCATGAGGATGTTCCAAGTAATACCGTCAAATCCCATAACCGTTTCAAAAGGATTCAACAGATAAAATGACATCTCCAATAACTGTGTGCTTTGTGACTGCAGAAAACAGGCACAAGAGATACTTTTGCTGCCAATAAATGGAAAGATTGAGAGTTCAAAATATATCACAATTTAATGTAATAACTTTAGTGCTCGGCTATTAATCCATTAAACTTGTCAATTTAAAGAAAAACTGTAAGCTTTAATCCTTCCTTGCAACATTGTATTAATCTCCAACTACTGAATGCCACTGGTCATTTTAACTGACATTTGAGCTTTTCATGGTCAGTTGCAAATCTCGTATGTTCGACCTTTTGAGCTACATAAATAGTCTTCAATCAAGGAAAATTGTATTTAGAAACATTGGGCCCAAGTTTCGGGCCGTGCCTAAAACAGCGCAGCCCGGACCTGGACGCCGTTTTTCGCACCACAAAGTGCGTCTAAAAAAAACTTACCTATTCTCCAGCTCCCTGCAGGCCCTCTGGAGCTGGGCGCGGCGCGGCGCGGCACGAGCTGTTAGGGGCGGAGCCAGGTCCCTGCGCTGAAACCGTGCCGGGACCTCTGCACATGCGCGCCCATGTGCAGTAGCTCCAGGCGCCCAAAACTGTGGGAGAGGCCCGAAGCATGCAGCCCCTAGCCCTGGCCGAATGGCCTCACTGGGGCTGCATGCATAAGGCTCCTCCCACCCGACCGGACCCCCGCTCTCCCCCCCACGACTCTACCTCTGCTCCCCTCCGGCAACCTGACCTCCGCTACCCCACCCCCCCCTTCAGCTCCGCGACTCTCCCCCCTCCCCCTCCCCACCCCCTCTCCTCCCTCCCCCCCCCCCCATCCCGAGACCCGACGCCACCTACCTGTAAATCCAGCCCGACGTCTTGGGCCCGGCAGTTCAACCTCCTTCTCTCCCTTCCCCTGCCCCCTCTCTCCTTTCCACACCACCAACCCCCTCCTTCCCTCCTCCCTCCTTCCCTCCCCTCTCCCTCCCTCCCTCCCTCCCCCCCCTCCCCCCCTCCCTCTCTTCCCATTCTCCCCCTCCCCCTCCCCCTCCCCCTCCCCCTCCTTGCTGTCAGAAACACAGACACTGACAGACAGAGAGAGACAGACAGACAGATAGATAGAGACACACTTGGGGGGGAGGGGGGGGGGGGGCCGTCCCAGCACGCTGTTGGAGGACTCCTGGTGCTGCAGTCGGTAAGTAGAAAATGTTTTATTTATTGATTTTTTTTTAAATTTATTTTTTATAAAAATTTTTTGATTGATTTATTGGTTGATTTATTGATGTATTTATCATTTATTATTGATGATGGCTCTTTATTTGTAAAACTGAAGTGTTTAATGTTTGTAAACTTCCCTTTAAACCCTCCCCCCCCCACCCTTCCCTACGCCTAATTTGTAACCTGCGCCTGATTTTCGAAAGTGTAGACAAGGTTTTTTCAAACGTACAAAAATCTTCACTTACTCCATTCTAAGTTAGTTTGGAGTAAGTTTTCACTGCCTAAACTTTGAAAACAGGCGTAAGTGGCCGGACACGCCCTCTTTTGAAAAACAAATTCTGTTCCAAAGTGAAACTGTTCTAACTGACTAGAACTGGAGCAAACTAAATGCCGAGAATTCAAATTTCTAAGATACTCCATTCTAAACCAGTTGCTACAAAAAACAGGAGCAACTCAGGCCGAAACTTGGCCCCATAGACATAGAAAATAGGTGCAGGAGTAGGCCATTCGGCCCTTCGAGCCCACACCGCCATTCAATGAGTTCATGGCTGAACATGCAACTTCAGTACCCCATTCCTGCTTTCTCGCCATACCCCTTGATCCCCCGAGTAGTAAGGACTACATTTACAGTACCATCTGCAGAGTTTTTTAATTTTACTCTTAAAATATGTAACTCAGCCCAGTTTAAACACTGAGACAAAGTTTTTAATGCCGATTTCGACGTTTACCACTTCACACATTTGCCAAAAGTGAAGCTAACACTAACCCTTTATTAATTTGTCAGTGTACAAGTTGTTTTCCTGTGCTACACTACATACAGTTCAACTAAATGTTTCCATACCACTTACATATGAATGATGTTGTGAAAATGCACAACTTAGATATAGCCTGTCAGGAGACTAAGAAAAATACCACGATTATCTGGAGCTTTGAAATCCTTTTTGTTAAAGGAAGGGGAGAAGTTATGGGAGTATAACTACCATATAACATGTTAAGTTTTTGTTTCCTAGGTTAGCATTGGGTAAATTGGAGTCAAAAACTGGCAGGCAGTAATGTAATGGAGCAATGGGGGGCCTTTAAAGAGGACATGGTTCGGGTACAGTCTAGGTACATTTCCACAAAAGGGAAAGGGAGGGCAACCAAAGCCAGAGCTCTTAGATGACAAAGGAGTAAGAGATTAGGATAAGCAGAAAAAGGAGGTGTAGGACAAATATCAGCTTGATAATACAAGGGAGGTTGAATATAAAAAGTACAGAGGACAAGTGAAAAAGGAAATAAGAAGGGCAGAGAGACAGTACAAGAATACATTGGCAGCTAACATAAAAGGGAATCCAAATGTCTTCTATAAGCATATTAACAGTAAAATAGTGTCAGAGGAGTAGTTGAGCTGATTAGGGACCAAATTGGAGATCTGTTGATGGACGCAGTCGTAAATGAGTACTTTGCAGCGATGTTTACGAAGGAAGAGGACTTTGACAAAGCTACAGTAAACGAGGAGGTTGTCTGGATAATGGATGACATAAAAAATAGTTAAAAGAGGAGGTATTAGAAAGGCTGGCAGTACTTAAGTGGATAAGTCACCCAGTCCCGATGGGATGCATCCCAGATTGGTGGAGGTAGTAAGGGTAGAAACTGCAGATGTACTGGCCGCGATCTTCCAATCCTCCTTAGATACAGGGGTGGTGTCAAAGGACTGGAGGTGTGCAAATGTTACACCCTTGTGCAAAAAAAGTACAGAAGGATAAACCTAGCAATTGCAGGCCAGTCAGTTTAATGTCAGTGGTGAGGAAGCTGTCAGAAACAATAATCCAGGAGCAAGTTAACAGCCACTTGGACAAGCATGGACTAATAAAGAGCCAACATGGATTTGATAAAGATAAATCACGTTTGATGAAATTTATTGACTTTTTTGAGCTGCAGAAGGGGATCGGGTGCGCATGTGCAAAAAGAGGCAGAACACATCGCGCGCATGCGCAGAAGGACACAAAAATGTTTGCGCAGATAATCACTTTGCTCTTTTATCCCATGGGAGGGGGGGGGGAAAGAATGTCAGAGACTTGGGTGGGGGGAGAATGTGAGAAACTTCGGGGGGAGGTGGTCTGGGTCAGGAACTTGTTTGGGGGTGGTAGAAGGTCTTAACCCGTGAGAGTGAGCCCTATCTGTTCCAAGTGAGCTCTGTTCTGTCTTTAGTCTGCAGTCAGAATGGCTCGAATTATACTTTGCAAAGTCACTGCTTACGTAGGCAGGGAGGATCTAATTACACATTCCAGAGAAACCGTTGGGTGTGTCTTATCCTCCAAGGGGACCAATCAGAGCTTTAGGTGTTGCAAATTAACACATCCATAAAAGGGGCAATAGCATCTTGGAGACAAAATTGGCTAAGGAATAGAAAAGAGTTAGAAACATAGAAAATAGGTGCAGGAGATGGCCATTCGGCCCTTCGAGCCTGCACCACCATTCAATAAGATCCTGGCTGATCATTCACCTCAGTACCCCTTTCCCGCTTTCTCTCCATACCCCTTGATCCTGTTAGCCGTAAGGGCCACATCTAACTCCCTCTTGAATATATCCAATGAACTGGCATCAATAACTCTCTGCGGTAGGGAATTCCACAGGTTAACAACTCTCTGAGTGAAGAAGTTTCTCCTCATCTCAGTCCTAAATGGCTTACCCCTTATCCTAAGACTATGTCCCCTGGTTCTGGACTTCCCCAACATCGGGAACATTCTTCCTGCATCTAACCTGTCCAGTCCCGTCAGAATTTTATATGTTTCTATGAGATCCCCTCGCATCCTTCTAAATGCCAGTGAATATATGCCCAGTCGATCCAGTCTCTCCTCATATGTCAGTCCTGCCATCCCGGGAATCAGTCTGGTGAACCTTCGCTGCACTCCCTCAATAGCAAGAACATCCTTCTTCAGATTTGGAGGTGAATGGTTGTTTTTCAGATGGATGGAGGCATATATCTAATTTATTTTTGTACTGAACGGGCCACGATATCCCTTGAGGGCGACCTTTTTGTCCTTGGGCAAATTTTACAACAACAACTTTTACAACAGCAGCAACCACTTAAAAGCATATATACAGTAATGCCATATTGCCACCCCACTGTCTCAAATCATGAGACAATCAGACAAGGTTCCACACAAGTTTAACATAACTTCTCTGCTTTTGAATTTTATTCTTCTAGAAATGAATCCTGGTGCTTTATTTGCACTTTTATGGCTTTTTCAATCTGCATTGCTACTTTTAATGATTTGTGAAGATATACCCCCAGCTCCCTTTGCACCTCTACCCCATTTACACTCATTGGCCGGAGTTTTGCAGGGGGTTGGGTTGGGTGGGAGAGTGTTTTTTGTTGATAACGGGTCAGGACCGAGCTGTCAACCCGCCGCCAAGCACATTCCCCAATGTCGGGTCTTTCAGCGCTGAGCATACCTGACCGGTGACCTAATTAATCTCATTAATGCCTTGTTAACAGATCATTAGTAGGCTTTTTTAAACTTGCCTCTTCACTTTAACTTCATGGGAGCCACGCTGTTCGGGGACCATGGCTGTCAACCTGAGGCGGGAGTTCAGTGGCCATTGCTCCAACTGATTCTTTGACAGCTTCAAATGTACAGTAAAAACTCCCACCTGACAGATCTTCACTTTCCTCAGCCACAAGCTGTTTCCAGCATAGGTTCTGCAGGCATTCCACTTTCCACACTCCATCCAGTATCAGCCATTTGGAAGAACTCTCTCACCATTGACAGAATTCTTCTGCACTTCACCTGTTATCTATTCCATCAACATGGGTGCCCTTTATACTGTCTCAATTTGGTCCTCAGAATCAGACTACAATCAGCCCCAACATCAACAAAGCAACCTTCTCCACAATCACCTGATGCTGCACAGGACAGAGGGCATCAGCACCTGGGCGATTGACACTGTACACCCTGGCCATCACATGATGCACCAGGTTGACACCAGCCCATACCATAAAGCATAAGAACATAAGAAATAGGAGCTGGAGTAGGCCATTTGGCACTTCGAGCCAAATTTTTAAAATTATATAAATTAACGAATATATCTTTTTAAATTGAAAGAAACATCAGTTTGAAATTTATCCGTTTGGAAACCAATATGGCACCTGAGCTGGGAGAAATAGAATATGGGACTTTATAATAGAAACGGCCAACACAAAAGTATCAACAGGGAGTAGAGCGTCTAGACAGGAAAGCGCACACAATGTTTCTGCAAAGATTTCAATCATTTAAAATCTACTTGTTTTAACAGCTCGCATTCATATTGTGCCTTTAACGTAGAAACACCCAATGATGCTTTACAGAGAGAACAATAAAAAAAATGCCGTGAGTCAGGGTGAGAGAATTAGAAGTTTGGTCGAGAAACTGGGTTTATTAAGTAGGTTTTTGATGGTGAACAAAGAAATGGAGTAGGAGCTCCAGAGAATAGGTCTATGGAAACTAGTGGAGAGATAAAGCTGGGCGCTATCAGCAATGTTTGCAGATGTTGTCACCAAGAGGTAGCATGTTGATGTCGAAGAGGAGGGGATGAAGGAACAGCAGAACTGAGTGGGGATAAACAAATTCTCAAATCTATACAAAAGCAGTTGTAGAATGAACTGCATGACGCAAAACTGACAAGCTAACCAGAAAACAGAGACACTGCACTATTAACTTCTGCTATGAACTTCTGATAATTGCTGTTCTATGGACAAATATACAAGAGCTCAGTTCTTAATTTTACATTAGATTTGTCTTGCATGGCGAGATGTGTTGAGTTAACCATTAAGAGAAAATCAGTAGTCACATACTTTTGTGCTTTTCATCATCATCATCGGCAGTCCCTCGAAATCGAGGAAGACTTGCTTCCACTCTATGGACCCAAGTTTCGAGCCGCGCCTAGAACGGCGCAGTCCCGACCTGGACGCCCGTTTTTCGCGCCACAAAGTGCGCCTAAAAAAACCCTCCAGATTCTCCACCTCCCTGCAGGTCCTCTGGCCCTCGGCGCAGCGCAGCATGAGCTGTAGGGGGCGGAGCCAGGTCCCTGCGCTGAAAACAGTGCCGGGACCTCTGCATATGCGCGCTACAGTGGGCGCGCGCAAGTGCAGTAGCTCCAGGCGCGCAAAACTGTGTGGGAGGGGCCCGAAGCACGCAGCCCCTAGCACTGGCCGAATGGCCTCACTGGGGCTGCGTGAATAAGGCTCCTCCCACGGCCAGCTCCTGCTTCCTCCCGACCCGACTCCCACTTCCCGCCCCCCGCCTCCAGACCGGACCCGACACCGACTCCCGCTCTCTGCCCCCCCCCCCCATATCGGACCCGACACCGGCCCGACTCCCGCTCCCCCCCGCCCCCGGACCGGACCCGACTCCCGCTTCCCCACACCCGCCCCCGGACCGGACCCGACCTGACTCCCGCTTCCTTCCCCCCCATCCCCCCCGGACTGGATCCGACCTGACCACGCTCCCCCCGACCCGACCCAACGCCACCTACCTGTAAAGGCCCTGCCCGAAGTCTCGGGCCCGGCCCATTCAGCCTCCCTCCCCCTTCTCCTTTTCTACCCACCACCCCCTTTCCTCCCTCCCCTTTTCCCCCATCCCTCCCCCTTTTCCCCCATCCCTCCCCCTTTTCCCCCATCCCTCCCCCTTTTCCCCCATCCCTCCCCCTCTATCCCCCTCCTCCCCCGCCCCTCGCTGACAGAAACACAGACACTGACAGACAGAGAATGAGACACACAGACAGACAGACAGAGAGATAGAGACACTGAGAGACGCACTGGGAAGGCATCCCAGCACGCTGTTGGAGGGCTCCCGGTGCTGCAGTCGGTAAGTAGAAAATGTTTTATTTATTGATTTTTAAAAAAAATTATTTTTAATTAATTTTTTGATTGATTTATTGGTTGATTTATTGATGTATTTATCATTTATTATTGATGATGGCTCTTTATTTGTAAAACTGAAGTGTTTAATGTTTGTAAACTTCCCTTTAAACCTCCCATTCCCTACGCCTGATTTGTAACCTACGCCTGACTTTCTAAAGCGTAGACAAGGTTTTTTCGAGCGTACAAAAATCTTCACTTACTCCATTCTAAGTTAGTTTGGAGTAAGTTTTCACTGCCGAAACTTTGAAAACAGACATAAGTGGCCGGACACGCCCCCTTTTGGAAAAAAATTCTGTTCCAAAGTGAAACTGTTCTAACTGACTAGAACTGGAGCAAACTAAATGACGAGAATTCCGATTTCTAAGATACTCCGTTCTACACCAGTTGCTCCTAAAAATCAGGAGCAAATCATGCGGAACTTGGGGCCTAAAAGTGAGTTCTCAGGTGACTGTACAGTCCAATATGGAAATTACAGTCTCTGTCACAGGTGGGGCAGACAGTGTTGAAGGAAAGGGTGGGTGGGGAATCTGGTTTGCCGCACGCTCCTTCCGCTGTCTGCGCTTGATTTCTACATGCTCTCGGCGACGAAACTCAAGGTGCTCAACGCCCTCCTGGATGCTCTTCCTCCATTTTGGGCACTCTTTGGTCAGGGATTCCCAAGTGCCAGTGGGGGATGTTGCACTTTATCAAGGAGGCTTTGAGGGTGTCCTTGAAACGTTTCTTCTGCCCATCTGGGGCTCGCTTGCCGTGTCATGCATTTGTGCTTTTAGTGCTTTAATAGCAAGATTCTGAGCAGCTGAGTACACACAAGTCAGGTAGAACTACATTAACAGACGATTGGGGTCTCCTAGATCAGTATGTATGACCTGTTTTCTATCTATTGAATAAAAGTTGTAAAAGGATTTTTGTTGTCGTGGAGTGTTTCATTGTGGAGTCTTGAATCTAAATCATTTAATTCAAGAAACAAAGTAGCCGGGGCCAAGGACAGATTATTCAGTACAATTTAACTCCTATTTTCAATAGTTAATGCTCAAAAATAAAGTCTATCTTGATACAAGACAACCAGATGAAGTCAGCAACAAATGTTTAAGCATTTTCCAAGGTACTGCTTCACCGCCTTGTACTCGGTAGACAGCTACATTTGGTGTCCCTGAAGATAGACAGACCCAAAGTGTGGTCTTATCTACAGCATAGGATTAACTGTAATGATTGATGCTGCAAAATAACTGGTTGTGTCGGACCTCTATTAAACACGTACAAAGTAAAAAAAAAAAGGAAATGAAAACTTAAATAAGCCTGACAGTTTTTAAATTGGAAAAAAATAAACATCTGGTTTATTAACAGCAAACCAGCTGGTGCCCAATACAAATTTTCATTACTTTTACGTTAAGCCATTTTATAGCTGACTTAGATTTTTGCTTTGGTAAATAAACCTCAATATAATAAAAAAAATGTTTGACTAGCATCACATTAAAGGCAATTGAACAAAACCAGTGCAATTAACTGGATAGGATTTAAATGCCACAGCATGCTCGTTTCTCTTTCAGCTTAGTCATACTGCCCAAGTTACCTGTCCACCAATGTCACTTACGTCCATTTTTAAACACATCCAGCATTTGTGAACACTTTGTTAAGCATAATCCATGTGCTTACAATGCACATTGCTAACAAAACATAGAAATAAAATTTAGCAAGCAGTATTTTTGTACTCGTAAAATGTCACTCAAATATTATCTCTGTTTAACGAAACAGAATTCTAACAGCTTTCTTTCCAAGTAGAAAATATATATATTTATATATTTTTTTTCAATCACAACTACTGTAATGGCAGAGTCTTATGGCATCAAAATAACTCAACTGTCTTTAAATAATAAAAATGTTATACGAGACTCGAAACATAATCCATTGCATTATGAAACCGTGACTTGTATGCAGTCTCTCCACTCTACTACACTACACGGAGTATCCATGAGGTGAGCTCCTTATTTTAATGTCTTTAAATGAAGATTCAATGAATGCTTTGCTGCACATCTCTGTTCTGTTCACCAACATAACCCTAACCTATCTCACTCCCAAAATTATGTAGATTGAATCATTAAATAAGACTAAGAAAGCGTGCACATACAATTTGAAATGTTTACTGCTTTGTGCCTTCTATATTCAGATTTTATCTTGGCTACAACATGAGCATATTCTCCTCGTGAATGTTTGTTCTTCACTCACTAGGGAAACATTTTGTGAAGGAGGAAGTCGAAACTTGACAGAATCGGACAAGGGAAATTAACGCAGCATACCTGTCAGGATCATCAAGTTATAATGCATCCATGACAAACAGAAAGATACTTTCATATTTCAAACCTGAAATGGCCCTATTTTGCTAATACCTTTGCTTTGTCAGGTCGCCTCTTCCTTGCTCTCAAAATGCAGCATTCCCCTGTGACTGCAGATGTATAACAATATATCTATACCACAGTTACACATTTAAAAACACTGAATACGAGACCTTTAGGAAGTATTTTCCATCAACTGGCCCTTCATAAAGCATGCATACAAGACACACAAACTGGAAATGATTGCATTAAATAAGGTTTTTAATCAAAGTTTGGTTATTAATAATTATAGATGAAAATAGGATTTTACTAAAGCATTTAAATTTGTAATAAGTAATGCTAGGAAGGATCAAAGTTGCATAAAATTATGAATTCTCCAAAAATAGGTAGTATAACTCTTGTTTAATTATTCCAATTAACAAATATGATTAACAAGAATGGGGAAAGGATCTTTACATTTGTATTCATCTCTATTTTTTAAGGAGCATGCAAACTTCTATTCAACACAAAGCCAATATGGTGTTCCTCCACTTTAAACTTAACTGGAGTCAGGTAGAACATAAATTATTCTTTCCCTCAATTTACTAGCTACGAAGCCTTCTAAATTACTGGCATTAAAGAAACCAATAATAATGGCCTGTAGAGATAGCCAGTAACCTTTAAAAAGGTTTCAAAATAAAACAGCTGAACACTTCATTTAAAAAGCAGGCAAAAGATACATTGCTAATGAATATTAAATTAAAAAGAACGGCTTTAGGGAAGTCTGTGTTCCCAATACTAATTTTATTTTGCCAGCAATGCTGGATTTAAAAGCAACTTTGTGGTCGTCCAAATATATAGATCATTATGATTGGATCCAATGTATTATTCGGAAACCAAGTGAAAGTGATTACAATCAGTCCACAAAGGAACACTGAATCCAAGAGATCACGTGAGAACACTGATCTGATCAACTTTAATAAGGGAATCTCAGTACATTGCAAGATTGATTCGGTTGTGGTTTTAATTGATAATTTTTCCTCCTCATTTTGGAAACGGCAGTTAGGAGCCTCTAGAAGTGTGAACACATGGTTGACAACAATTGCGCTTCATGTGACTTGCTTCAATATCATTTGAAATAGAGAACAAAGTTATTGTTATGTCATTTAGTAACAAGCTTTACTTACTACAAAGGACAAAATGTTATGTATTGATGAAAACTACAACTACAAACACTTTGTAGTACATGAAAAGATACATCCCTCTCTTTTCATATTAAGTTCACTCTGGTAGGAAACATCTTCGTTAAATGTAGTTCAGTTTTCACATACAAATACTCCACCAGCTAATAGAGTGAAAACTATGGAGCTTGGTCCTCAAGAGCTTTTAATCATATGTCCATGTGATGGATGAGTGAGGGAGAGCACCAGGGACTCTGCACTCTGGTCTAAGGAAGGTTATTATATTTACAGCATTCATAAAGTTTCATTGCATCAATACAAGTCCTAGTGGGGAAACTTTGTATGCATAACAGACTCCTTCCCCGTTAAGCTCTCAATTCCCAATATGCCAAAAGTATGTGTCCTTGAAGTCCATGGCAGCAGAAGTAGAACCAACATTTTCCCTGGCGCAAGGGTATGCTTTGTTTTTTGCAACTTATTTACAGCTATACACCAAACTACGAGATCTGCTGTGGCAGTGCTCAATGAGTTGCAGCACAAGTGGTTTCATAATGCCCCACGTGTTGCATTATATATGATTTAGTTAAGGCAGATGCAATATTGTGTCTGACTCTTCATCATATCCAGCCCTGCCTGGAACTTACTGCTACCCTTCCTGAAACCACTGTAGATTCACTCCCCAAATGTGCCACTAACTTTCCTAAGCTCACTACTGGCTACTGCCATCTTTTTACGCAAATACCAGTGATTACAAATCCCTGCAATGCCAATTGGAATTTTCATTAAAAACTTGCATTTTTATATACCACGTTATCACACCTCTCAAACAACAATGTGCATTTATATGGTCTTTCACATAGGAGGAAATGCCTCAGAGGCACAAGGAAAAAATGGACACCAAGCCAAAGACAGAGATTTTAGGAGTGACCAAAAACTTGGTTAAAGATGTGGGCTTAGAGGAGGATCTTAAAAGGAGGTGGCTGGAAGAAAAGCCATTGCTGGAGATGCTCTGGCTATGACAGAGATAGGCAACAGTGGAACCAAACAAGGACATTCCCGTTTGAACTGGACAATGGAGGAGAATGGCATGGTCAAACATGTCAAAGGCTGCAGAAAGGTTAAGGCTAACAAGCAGCACAGAGCTTAAACACAGATCACAATGTTAACTGAGTGAACAGAGTGGGAAGTTTATAATTTGGTGAGACTAGGAATTCGGTGCAGGGGGGGGAAGGCGATGTTTCTTTTTGCCTTTAACTCTTAGTGGTTTGTGTAAGCTTGAGGCAAATTTAAACAGCACGAGATAGCCAGCAGCAGCAGATCCCATCAGGAGAAGCAAAGCAGCAGATTTAAACAGCGCGAGAGAGCTAGCAGCAGCAGGAGAGCGGCAGACACCAATCAAACAGAGGGGAAAAACTCAAAAAGTGATGTCATAGCCAGCTGAGTGCAGAGTGGCACAGATAAGTCACAGGTAAGTATTAAGTTTATTGCTTAGTGTTTTTAATGGTTAAGTGTTTTTTTATTTAGTGGTTAGCGTTTGTATTTTCATAGAATCATTGAAAAGTACAACACAAGAGGCCATTCAGCCCATGGAGTCTGCACTGGCTCTTTCGAAGAGCAATCCAGTTAGTCCCCATTCTATCCCCATATCCCTGCAATGTTTTCTCCTTCAAGTAGTTAGCCAATTTCCTTTTGAAGGCTATTATTGAATCTGAATCCATCACCCTATCGGGTAGTGCATTCCACATCCTAACCACTCGTTGCATAAAAATGTTTGTCCTCATGTCGCCTCTGGTCCTTTTGCCAATCACATTAAATCTGTGCCTTCTCATTAGCGACCCATTGGCTATTGAAAGCAGTTTTTTCTGTGTACTCTATCTGAGCCCTTCATGATTTTAAACACATATCAAATCTCCTCTTAGCTTTCTCAGCTCCAAGGAGATTAACTCCAGCTTCTCTAGTCTAGCAACGTAACTGTCATCCCTCATCCCTGGAACCATTCTACTAATTCTCTTCCCTACCCTTTCCAAAGCTTTCCTGTCCTTCCTAAAGTGTGGTGCCCAGAATTGGACCAATACTCTATAGCTGGTGCCAAACTAGTGTTTTATATAGGTTTAGCATAACTCTATTTATAAAGTCCAGGATCCCGTATGCTTTATTGACTGTTTTGTTAACCTGTCCTGCCACCTTCAAAACTTTGTGCACATGCACCCCCCCAGGTGTATCTGTACCATTTAGTGTGTATGTTCTCTCCTCATTCTTCCTACCAAAATGTATGCCAAACATGTTCAAATTATCTCCCATTGTAAACTTTGCAAGTCATTTTGAGGATGAAGACTTTCTAATTCACTTGTGTGTGTATTTGATGCCAATTTCTTCATAATTCAGTAACTCTCTTGCTATAAAACTTGGATTTACTCAGGCGTTAACTAAACAGTTAAATAGTCTTATAGCTAAAAAAATAAATTTTAACGATACATAAATACTGACTAAGATGTGGCAGAACAGGTTGGCAGTCTCAACTGCAGTATATGGGCATTTGTGGAGAGTGAGACTGTCCCAAACAAACACGTCTGCAGTAGATGTTTCCGCTGCGAATCTCTCCGGCTCAGAGTTATTGAGGTGGAGTGCGAGTTGGGGGCACTCCGACATATAAGGAATGGGGAGGAGTATCTGGATAGTTTCCTCCAGACTTTGGTCACACTTCAGAGAGAGGTGCAGAATCTGAACACGGTTGGCATAACCATTAGTGTGCTGAGTAAGGGGAACCCAAGTGAGAGAGAGAACGAGGATCAGCAGAAACTGATCCTAACCAACAGGTACAATGTACTTGCTACCTGTAAGGATAAGGATGAAGACTGTCTGAAGGACATCCAGAATGCTGACCATGGCACCTTGGGAGCAGGGTGCTGTTCAACGGGAGGAGGGAGGGAAGTCTAATGTGATAGTTATATAGGGATTTAATAATTAGGGGAATGGATGGCATCCTTTGTAAGCAAGAGCTAGAATCCTACATGTTACGTTGCCTACCTGATGCCAGGGTGAGACACATCGCAAAAAGGCTTGAAAGGATATTGGAGAGTAAAGGAGAGGATCCAGTTGTTGCGGTCCATGTTAGGATCAACAATATAGGAAAGAGGTCCTGTTCAGAGATTACCAGGAGCTTGGAGCTTAAATTAAAAAACAGTCAAGGGTTTATAATCTCTGGCTTATTTAATGAGGATATTAACTTCCAGAAAGATTGGAAAAAGCAGACGAGCTCATATCAGAAATGTAGCGTATTTATTAAGTGTATTCAGGATAGTTTTCTGCAACAATATGTCCTCGAAACTACAAGGGGGCAAGCCATATTAGATTTAATAATGAGTAATGTACCAGATTTAGTTAACAGCCTAACAAATTAATAGTCAATAGCAACCACAATATGATTTGAGTTCAATGTCGTGTTTGAAGGGAGAAACATGAAACATCGACTAAAGATTCTAGATTTAGGCAAGGCTGACTTCAACGGGATGAGATAGCGACTGCCCACAGTAAACTGGGCAAATCTGTTAATGGGTAAGATGACAGAGTGGGAGATATTCAAAAATGAATTTAATATGATACAGAACTAATTTAAACCCCTGAGGGGCAAGAGCATTACTTGACAAAAAGAGGTAAGGGACAACATAAAACTAACTGAAAAAGCATACAAGATTGCAAAAAAATAGCACTGATCCTGGTGAATGGGAGCAATACGATACAAAGAACAGCAAAGGGTGACAAAACAGAAAGTAAGAGCTATAAAAAGGGCGTATGAAAAGAAAGTTGCATGGGCTATCAAAAACAACACAAAATAACTTTTACCATTATATTAGGGGGAAAAGGGTGGTCAAGAGTAAGAGGTCCCTTAAAAATCGACAATGGTGATATTAAAATGAAAATAAGGAAATTGCGGACATTTTAAATAATTACTTTGCATCAGTATTTACAGTCGAGGAAGTGGATAGCATGCTGGACATCCCAAGGAAACTAATATTGCATCTCTGAAATTAACCATAATGAAGAAAATAATTAAAGAGTGACAAATCCCCAGGACCAGACAGTTTCCATTCCAGGATTTTAAAGGAAGTAGGTGAGCACATTGCAAATGCCCGAACTATAATCGTCCAAAGTTCTGTTGATACAAGAACCGTTCCTTTAGATTGGAAAATTGCACATGTCACTCCACTATTTAAGAAGGGTGAGACAGGGAAACTAGGGAATTATAGACCAGTTAGCCTATCATCTGTGGTTGTGAAATTATTAGAGTCTATAATTAAGGATGGAGTGACTGAACACCATGAAAATTTCAGCTGATCAGAGAGAGCTGGCATGGATTTGTAATGGGTAGGCCGTGCCTGACGAATCCAATTGAATATTTTAAGAAGAGGTAACTCAAGTAGTGGACAGGGGAACGTCCAAGGATGTTATTTATTTGGACTGCCAGAAGACATTCGATAAAGTCCCTCATAAGAGACTGTTAGTCAAAGTTGAAGCTCATGGAATTTAGGAGAAACAATTGATCTGGTTAGGAGATTGGCTGAGCGGCAGTGTACAGAGAGTAGGGATAATGGACAGGTACTCTAATTGGCAGGATGCGACTAGTGGCATCCTACAGGGATCGGTGTTGGGGCCTCAATATTCATTGTATTTATTAGTGACTTAGATGGTGGGAGAGAGAGCCACATATCCAAGTTTGCCGATGACACAAAAGATAGGTGGCTTTGTAAGCAGTGTAGATGAAAGCATAACATTACAAAGAGATATTAATAGATTAATTGAATGGTCAAAACTGTGGCAAATGGATTTCAATATAGGCAAGTGTAAGGTCATCCACTTTGGACCAAAAAATTATCGATCAGAGTACTTTCTAAATGGGGAAAAGCTAGAAGCAATTGAAGTACAAAGAGACTTAGGAGTCCCTGTACATAGATCATTAAAATGGTCATGGACAGGCACAGAAAACAATCCAAAAGGTCAATGGAATGCTGGCCTTCATATCTAGAGGACTAGAATACAAGGTGTTAAAAGTCATGCTGCAGTAATATAACGCACTAGTTAGACCACACCTGGAGTACTGTGAGCAGTTCTGGGAACCACACCTTAGGAATGATGTATTGGCTTTGGATTGAGTGCACCGTAGATTTACCAGAATGATACCTGAACTCCAAGGGTTAAATTACGAGGAGGGATTGAACAAACCACGTCTATATTCCCTGGAATTTTAACAGTCATGGGGTGATTTGAATGACGTTTTAAAGATTTTAAAGGGAACTGATCGGGTAGATAAAGAGAACCTATTTCCGCTGATTGGGGAATCTAGAACTAAGAGACATGGCCTAAAAATTAAAGCCAGGCCTTTCAGGAATGATGTTAGGAAACACTTCCTCACGCAAAGGATGGTAGAAGGTTGGAAAACTCTTCCACAAATGGCAGTTGATGAGAGATCAATTGTTAATTTTAAATCTGAGACTGATAGATTTCTGTTAACCAAAGGTACTCATCATCATAGGCGGTCCCTCATATCAAGGAATGACTTGCTTAACACCAAAAAAGGACGAGTTCACAAGTGTTTCAATGAAAGACCGAATATTCCAGGTCCCAAACTACATGTTGAAGGGTAGAAGATGCCTGTGCGTGGATTTTTTTTTTTTTATAAACATGTGGTGGCCGTTGCACACCAGCCACCACATGGGCTTGACAGAGCTAGGTCTTGGTCCAGTGGCAAGGATTAACCGAGACAACTGGAGACCAGCTCTGCTGCATGGACCTAGAGCGCACACATATTGCAGCGTGGGCTGGCCCGTGCGGTCCCTGGGCCCTCGCCTCTTCTGGGCCCCGAACTCATGACTCTCCTGGGCCCCGATCACATCGCTCCACGATCACTGGCCGCTCCTGCACCCCAACCTTGCCGCTCCTGCTGTACCTGCCCACGCTCCAATCAACGACTTGGACCTTGGTGACGTCCAATCCAGTCGCCCGCTTTACAGCCATTGCTCTCCAGCACGCGCTGTACCTTGAAGTGGTATGCCGCCACGCTACTCCTTTGAAGGCCCTGACCTGCTGATGAGCAAGTCGGGGCTTTCAAAGGAGCAGCGTGGCAGCCCGACCCAGCAATCGCTGTGGCAGCCCCGACCTGCAAGGACCATGAATAAGTCAGGGCCTTCAAAGGAGCAGTGTGGCAGCCCTACCCTCAGGGCCACAATGCGCATAGAAACACAATGGAGGACTGAAAGTCAAATTCATTTCAAGATAATTGGAGGGAGTAGTTGTTCAGAACCATTGCTAGTTGATATAACTAGCATGTAAGAACATGAGCAGCTGCAAGACTAGTATGTGCTACTGGGTAACTCAATAGTTCACTGCAAAGTGTCTAAAACAGACTTGTTTGTTTCCTTTAACCTGCTGAGCAATAACCAAAAGTCTTGAGGGATATGGGGCAGAGGTATATGGAGTTAGGTCACAGATCAGCCATGATCTCATTGAAAGGCTCGTGGGGCTAAATGGCCTACTCCTACTCCTGAGACACAGCCAGAGAGGATATAATTTGTGATTTTGGTGAGGGCTGTTTCAGTACTGTGGCAGGGGCAGAAACCTGAATAGAGTTTAAAACAAGCAGTTGCAGGAGAGATTGGCATGGATTTGACATGGAAAGTGATGACATGTTCAAGGACTTCGGAGGTAGTTTGCAACAACACAGGGACCACGGGTGTTTTTTTTTTAGTAGAATGGTGCTGACTAGAGTTTTGAAAGGGAGCAGGACACTATCTGAAAAGAGGGAACCATTTACAAGATCAGCTAGCAAGGGAGCCAGGCAGGGAAGTTGGGTGGTTATCAAATTAGTTTAGCAGGAAGTGGGTCTCATGGGCAAGATGAGCTTGGAGAGATGAGGGGAAAAACGAGAGAGAGAGACACACACATTCAAGGCGAAGGCAGGAGGTAGCATGGAGGAAACTTGGCTTGATGGCAGAGAGAAGCAGCAGAGATTGCTGAACAACCTTAATGACAAAGATGCCCATGACTCCTCGTGTTGTTGGTGATGAGAGTGGAGGGAGCAGGATAGAGGGGTTTGAAGAGATGTTGTGGAGAAAAGAAGCCAGGGTTACCGTCGCTCTGCAGAATGATCCTGCAGCAGTGAGTAGTTTACGATCAGGGCGGAGAGCGATCGGGGCGGCAAATGGGGGTACGGGGCCCAGAAGAGCCGAGGGGCAGCATGGGCCAGCCCTCACTGTGATGTGTGCGCGCACTAGGTCCATGGAGGTCTCCAGTCGTCCTGGTTAACCTTTGCCATTGGATAAAGGCCGAGCTCTGTCAAGCCCATGCGGTGGCTGATATGCAATGGTCACTACACGTTAAAAAAATCAATGGTCAGAAATCTTCCACCCCTGAAGTTCAGGACTGGAATATTGGCTCCTTCATTGAAACATCCGTAAACTCATCCCTTTGTGTGTGGAAGCAAGTCATCCTCGTTCGAGGGATCGCCTATGATGATAATGATGAGTTTATGAAAGGAGAATAAAGGTGCTGATGTGGTCCAGCCAGAACAGATGATAATGGATGGCTGAACTAGCTGTGCACCAGATATTCTCAAGCCTGCGACCCATGGAGTTAAGGGAGCCATACCAAGGGGAACAACCAGACCTGGAGAGAGTAAAGATTTTGCTGGGAACAAGAGCATAAAAGGTGAGATGAGGCTGTGGTTGAGCAAATCGACAACTAGAGAAACATCATGGCAAGCATCTCAAGGGACTTCATAATGGAGTACTTGGAACCATGATAAGTGATAATGTAAGCAAATGCAGCAATCATTTTACATATAGCAAGCTCCTGCAAGCAGCAATAAGATTTATGACTCACTAATTTCTTACTGAATCCACACTTAGGTCCAAACTAGCACGGCAACAGTAATTTGGAATGTCAAGTGGGCCGTGAAAGGGGAGAATGCCAGTCCCTGCAACACCAATGCCCAAGCATCACCCTTTGTTGCTCGAACATGAGATCCATTGCAAACAGATCAAATCTGCACAGCCCTAATATGGAACTATTAATTTAACCTTACCTTAGGTTTTGAAAACCAAACAAATACACAATGCTAAACATTCCAAAAAATGAATAACTCTCCCCTATGCTCTCAAAAAAGAGGTTTCTGCATTTCTGACTGTCCTAACAAATCTATGTCACGGCTATATGAAAGGAAGGGAAGGAAAGGGCCCCGATCTCCTTTACCTATCAATTTTGTGTGATGTAGAGCCAAGTGCCTGAAAACCATTGGCTGCCCTTCTCTCCGTGGCAATTCCACCAATGTTGGGAGTGAGTCACTCTGGTGGAGAGAGCAGCTGGCCTCTTGTCTTTGCTGACAGCCTCTCAAATCCCCCACTATAGGGCATACAGGGAAATACCTGAGCAGTATCATAGAAACATAGAAAAATAGGTGCAGGAGTAGGCCATTCGGCCCTTCGAGCCTGCACCACCATTCAATAAGATCATGGCTGATCATTCCTTCAGTACCCCTTTCCTGCTTTCTCTCCCTACCCCTTGATCCCCTTAACCGTAAGGGCCATATCTAACTCCCTCTTGAATATATCCAGTGAACTGGCATCAACAACTCTCTGCGGCAGGGAATTCCACAGGTTAACAACTCTCTGAGTGAAGAAGTTTCTCCTCATCTCAGTTCAAAATGACCTACCCCTTATCCTAAGATTATGTCCCCTGGTTCTGGACTTCCCCAACATCGGGAACATTCTTCCCGCATCTAACCTGTCCCGTCGCGTCAGAATCTTATATGTTTCTATGAGATCCCCTCTCATCCTTCTAAACGCCAATTGATCCAGTCTCTCCTCATATGACAGCCCCGCCATCCCTGGAATCAGTCTGGTGAACCTTCGCTGCACTCCCTCAATAGCAAGAACGTCCTTCCTCAGACTAGGAGACCAAAACTGATCTCATTGCTACTGCAATGAGTACATTAAAAAATATTTATTTTTCTGGAATTATGCTATACTTTGGATTAAAGAATTCTACAATATGGCAAAGAACAGGAAGACAAATCATTGCATTTATACAGCCTTTTTCATAACCTCAGGATGTCCCAAATGCTTTACAGCCAATGAAGTACGTTTATTGTTGAAGTGCAGTCATTGTTGTAATGTAAGAACAGCTTGCTTTATTTTAATCCTATGCTTCTACTGTTCTATGGCTCAGGGACACATTTATTTGGATTTGTATGTATGGCAAAAAGGCTTACTCAATGAAACTCTCAAAAAATGCAACAGTAATAAGTCTCTACACAATAGCAGCTTTTCTGGTGATTTATGATTTAAACATTGAACAATGGAAGTTCAGGTCCATAAACAAAATCAAACTGTGACAGATTATCAAAAGTGGAAGTGTGCAGACATATGCATACAAAACACTCAGGTCATCAAAAATCAACAAGAAAGAATCACTTATAATCTATCATATACGACTTGCATATAAATATTTATGTTTACTATCAGAAACACTAATCAAATCCTTACTGTTTAGAAAAAAGCTGTAGTTTTCTTTTTTGCACATAAATAAAATGCAACATGTTTCCAAATTGTTTCAATCCACTTACAACATTAATGTAGAATGAAGCTCTCCTTTGCCCATGTCAGGTGACAATTATCACTCACAAAAAATGACTACAGCAGATTTCAATGCAACTATTTTGCCCTCTCTTCCTCGATTTTCTATGCGAGGGCAAATAGCTGCTAAATAAAAAGGACTTCACAGAAAACGATCTGGTATTCAAAAACCTTACAATGAACTTGTATAGAATGTATTATATTGTATTGTATTATACAACTAAATCTACCCTACATCAATCTACTTATAATATTTAATTGTTGGAAAATTTTGAAAGCTTGTCCCTATTCTTGCTATTTTCTTGTCTGAGAACAACATGATTAATGATGAAGATCAGCTGTCAATGAGAATCATCTACTCATAATCCTCATTAGCAAAGAAACAGTGTGGAGTGAAAATGAAAGTTGGCAAATGAAGAGGAGCAAAAGGAGGTACTGTATCAAAAAGTAACATTATAAACCCATCTGTTCAATTACAAATCATTAGGGCCATGATAGGTTGAATATAGCACCAAGGTTGATGTGGGCAATAAACCTGGAGTCAAAAATGTGGTTGCTGAGATTATTCACACTGAAGAATAATATCCTGAAAAGCCAATAATTAATCAATTTAGGTTAAATCCTCACCCTATACACTTTGAGTGAGAAAGGGCGAGAGTGCGAACAAAAATAAATTGCCATCTCTTCTGGAACAAAAAATTGAATTTTACCTTATTCAGTCAATTCATATTCTGACATTCCTAATTATGTTTTAATTAGTTCCGGCTAGGGGAAGATTAGCTCTGTTCCCTAACTGTGATGATGTCACACGGTGCTTTTCATAGATCCGTGATTGAAATATGCCGAACGCACTGAGGAAATCCTTTCGAGTTTTTTTCTTCAACACCTGAGTCATATCTAGACCTGTTCTGCAAAAAAAAATCCTATCCTCCTTCAGTAAGCAGGATCCTTTTCGGTTTAAGTGACTCCAAGATAATGGGATAGAAATTGCGGTCGGAGGTTTCTCGTGAGTGCATGCCTCCGACCTGTAAAAAAAAATCTACGAATTTACCTAGTGGTCTGAGAGCTTCGTAAATTCGTGCTCTTGGGCCACACCGGGTAGGGGCCCACGTATCCCAAGGGCATATGCGGTTCGCAAGCACCCTGGGATCAAGTGGGCTTGCCCAGCCAATGAAAGAAGCGAATCCCCATTCATACTTATGGGAGTTCTGTTTGTACAGAAACCCCATAAATATGAACGGAAATCACTAAAAAAAAATACACAACATACAAATTAAATTAAAAAAACATTACATATTTAACATTGATTAAAATGCCATTTAATTTTTAAAAAATTTAACGTTTAATTTTTTGTTAAAAAAACTATGTTTTAACAAGGCCAAAAATAAACTACTTTATTGGACAGGGTTTTTAATATACAAATGAGTGATAACATTTTATTTTTCTATTTTTTTTTTTTAAACTCTTACACTGCTAAAAGCAGGCCTTACACCGGCTTTTACCAGGCGCAAGAATTTCAAAGGCATTCGCTGGGCAGAAATTGGGCAAATAACCCATCTTTCCAACAGCAAATGCCCTTTTCTTTCAGATACGTACGATCTGTCAAGAGGATTCTTGGCAGTGCATGCCGAAACCTGGAACTTGCAGGGTACCTACGGGTGCGTGCACACCCTGTATGCACCCGTAGAGGCCACAAATTTAGCCACATCCCAATGAGAAGGAAAAACTGTAAGAGACAGGATAACCATCCGTGGCTAACTCAGGAAATAACGGAGAGTATCAAATTGAAAACAAAGGCATACAATGTGGCCAAGACTAGTGGGAGGCCAGAGGATTGGGAAATTTTTAAAAGCCAGCAGAGAAGGACTAAAAATAAGATTAAAAGAGGGACGATAGATTATAAAAGTAAACTAGCATGAAATATAAAAACAGATAGTAAGAATTTCTACTGGTACATAAAAGGAAAAGAGTAACTAATGTAAATGTTGGTCTCCTGGAGGATGATACAGAGGGATTAATAATGGAGAACAGGGAAATAGCAGAGACACTGAACAAATATTTTGTACCGGTCTTCACGGCAGAAGACACTAAAAACATCCCAATAGTGGATAATCAAGGGGCTATAGGGAAGGAAAACTTAATACAATCACTATCACTAATGAAGTAATTCTAGGTAAAATAATGAGACTAAAGGTTGACAAGTCCCCTGGACCTGATGGATTACATCCTAGGGTAATAAGAGAAGTGGCAGCAGAGATAGAGGGTGCATTGGTTGTAATCTACCAAAATTCCCTGGATTCTGGGCCGGTCCCAGCAGTTTGGAAAACGGCGAATATAACGCCCCTATTTAAAAAAGGAGGCAGACAAAAAGCAGGAAACTATAGACCAGTTAGCCCAACATCTGTCGTTGGGAAAATGCTGGAGTCCGTTATTAAGGAAGCAGTAGCAGGACATTTGGAAAAGAATGAATCAATCAAGCAGAGCCAGCATTGTTTTATGAAAGGGAAATCATGTTTGATAAATTTGCTGGAGTTCTTTGAGGTTGTAACAAGCAGGATAGATAAGAGGGAACCAGTAGATGTGGTGTATTTGGATTTCCAGAAGGCATTTAATAAGGTGCCACATTAAAGGTTACTGCACAAGATAAAAGTTCACAGGGTTGGGGGTCATATATTAGCATGGATAGAGGATTGGCGAACTAACAGAAAACAGAGAGTTGGGATAAATGGTTCATTCTCTGGTTGGCAACCAGTAACTAGTGGCGTGCTGCAAGGATCAGTGCTGGGACCCCAACTATTTACAATCTATATTAACGACTTGGAAGAAGGGACCGAGTGTAATGTAGCCAAGTTTGCTGACGATACAAAGATGGGAGGAAAAGCAATGTGTGAGGACACATAAAATCTGCAAAAGGACATAGACATGCTAAGTGAGTGGGCAAAGATTTGGCAGATGGAGTATAATGTTGGAAAGTGAGGTCATGCACTTTGGCAGAAAAAAATCAAAGAGCAAGTTATTATTTAAATGGAGAAAGATTGCAAAGTGCCGCAGTATAGCGGGACCTAGGGGTACTTGTACATGAAACACAAAAGAATAGTATGCAGGTACAGCAAGTGATCAGGAAGGCCAATGGTATCTTGGCCTTTATTGCAAAGGGGATGGAGAATAAAAGCAGTGAAGTTTTACTACAGCTATATAAAGGTATTGGTGAGGCCGTGCAATGTTGGTTTCCATATTTACGAAAGGATATACTTGCTTTGGAGGCAGTTCAGAGAAGGTTCACTAGATTGATTCTGGGGATGAGGGGGTTGATTTATGAGGAAAGGTTGAGCAGGCTGGGCCTCTACTCATTGGAATTCAGAGGAATGAGAGGTGATCTTATCGAAAAGTATACGATTATGAGGGGGCTTGACAAGGTGGATGCAGAGAGGATGTTTCCACTGATGGGGGAGACTAGAACTAGAGGGTACGATCTTAGAATAAGGGGCCGCCCATTTAAAACAGAGATGAGGAGAAATTTCTTCTCAGAGGGTTGTAAATCTGTGGAATTTGCTGCCTCAGAGCTGTGAAATCTAGGACACTGAATAAAGTTAAGACAGAAATAGATTGTTTCTTAAACGATAAGGGATAAGGGGAGCGGGCGGGGAAGTGGAGCTAAGTCCATGATCAGATCAGCCATTATCTTATTGAATGGCGGAGCAAGCTCGAGGGGCCGTATGGCTTACTCCTGTTCCTATTTCCTATGTTCTTATGAAACACAAAAAGTTAGTATGCAGGTACAGCAAGTAATCAAGGCGGCAAATGGAATGTTGGCCTTTATTGCAAGGGGGACAGCGTATAAAAGCAGCGAAGTCCTGCTACAACTGTACAGGGCATTGCTGAGGCCACACCTGGATATACTTGCATTGGAAGCTGTTAAGAGAAGGTTCACTAGGTTGATTCTGGAGATGAGGGGATTGACTTGTGAGGATAGGTTGAGTAGGTTGGTCCTCTACACACTGGAGTTTGAAGAATGAGGTGATCTTATTGAAACATACAAGATGTAAGGGATAAATTGTAAGGTTGCAAATAGAGGGTCAGAATTATACTGAAGATAGCGAACGTATAAAGTGCTTATGTATGTAACACTTGCTTGTATAGGTATAGCGCACTTATACGCATTAAACTATAGCTTAACCTTAGTAACACTTAAACAGCCAAAGTCAGCAGTTTTGTTTAAAAGTCCCTAAGGAAGAGATAAAGAAGCCAGTACAAACCACCCTAAGCATCAGAAGGACTGGGGTAGAGGGCAAAATCTATCTAACTCCGCTGATAACAACAGACTATCGATGATTTTGTAGGAGGATAGCTGTTCTCCAAAACCTGAATAAATTATGCTTGAAAACTCCTGTATTTCGGAGGTTCCACGACTGAACCTTCCCTTGCAATTGCCCGTAATAAAAGCCGGTTGAAGCTGGGATTTCGTGTGTTCACTTCCGTGGTTGTTATACAACAGGAGAAGGGCGAGGTGTCAATTAACTATATCAGTTCGTCCATCTTGAAGGAGAGAAGTCTCCTTTTTTACCCCAACATAAGATAATGAAGGGGCTCGACAAGGTGGATGCGGAGAGGATATTTCTACTCATAGGGGAAACTAAAACCGGGGAACAGAAAAACATAGAAAATAGGTGCAGGAGTAGGCCATTCGGCCCTTCGAGCCTACACCACCATTCAATACGATCATAGCTGATCCTTCACCTTAGTACCTCTTTCCCGCTTTCTCTCCATACCCCTTGATCTCTTTAGCCGTAAGGGCCATATCTAATTCCCTCTTGAATATATCCAATGAATTGGCATCAACAGCTCTCTGCAGCAGGGAATTCCACAGGTTAACAACTCTCTGAGTGAAGAAGTTTCTCCTCATCTCAGTCCTAAATGGCCTACCCCTTATCCTAAGGCTCTGTCTCCGGGTTCTGGACTTTCCCAACATCGGGAACATTCTTCCCGCATCTAACCTGTCCCATCCCGTCAGAATCGTATACGTTTCTATGAGATCTCCTCTCATCCTTCTAAACTCCAGTGTATAAAGGCCCAGTTGATCCAGTCTCTCCTCATATGTCAGTCCAGCCATTCCTGGAATCAGCCTGGTCAACCTTCGCAGCACTCCCACGATAACAATAACGTCCTTCCTCAGATTAGGAGACCAAAACTGAACACAATATTCCAGGTGAGGCCTCACCAAGGCCCTGTACAATTGCAGTAAGACCTCGCTGCTCCAATACTCAAATCCCCTAGCTATGAAGGCCAACATGCCATTTGCCTTCTTCACCGCCTGCTGTACCTGCATGACAACTTTCAATGATTGATGAACCATAACACCCAGGTCTCGTTGCACCTCTCCTTTTCTTAATCTGCCGCCATTCAGATAATATTCTGCCTTCGTGTTTTTGCCACCAAAGTGGATAACCTCACATTTATCCACATTATACTGCATCTGCCATGCATTTTCCTACTCACCTAATCTGTCCAAGTCACTCTGCAGCCTCTTAGCATCCTCCACCCAGCTTAGTGTCATCTGCAAACTTGGAGATATTACACTCAATTCCTTCATCCAAATCATTGATGTATATTGTAAAGAGCTGGGGTCCCAGCACTGAGCCCTGCGGCACTCCACTAGTCACCGCCTCCCATTCCGAAAAGGACCCATTTATCCCAACTTTCTGCTTCCTGTCTGCCAACCAATTCTCTATCCACGCCAGTACATTACCCCCAATACCATGTGCTTTGATTTTGCACATCAATCTCTTATGTGGGACCTTGTCAAAGGCCTTTTAAAAGTCCAAAGACACCACATCCACTGGTTCTCCCTTGTTCACTCTACTAGTTACATCCTCAAAAAATTCCAGAAGATTTGTCAAGCATGATTTCCCTTTCATAAATCCATGCTGACTTGGACCGATCCAGTCACTGCTTTCCAAATGCGCGGTTATTTCATCCTTAATAATTGATTCCAACATTTTTCCCACTACTGATGTCAGGCTAACCGGTCGATAATTAACCGTTTTCTCTCTCCCTCCTTTTTTAAAAAGTGGTGTTACATTAGCTACCCTCCAGTCCACAGGAACTGATCCAGAGTCGATAGACTGTAGGAAAATCATCAATGCATCTGATATTTCTAGGGCCACCTCCTTAAGTACTCTGGGATGCAGACTATCAGGCCCCGGGGATTTATCAGCCTTCAATCCCATCAATTTCCCCAACCCAATTTCCCGCCTAATTAGGATATCCTTCAATTCCTCCTTCTCACTAGACTCTCGGTCCCTAAGTATTTCCGGAAGGTTATTTGTGTCTTCCTTCGTGAAGACAGAACCAAAGTATTTGTTTAACTGGTCCGCCATTTCTTTGTTCCCCATTATAAATTCACCAGAGTCTGACTGCAAGGAACCTATGTTTGTCTTCACTACCCTTTTTCTCTTCACATATCTATGGAAGCTTTTGCTGTCAGTTTTTAATGTTGCCAGCAAGCTTCCTCTTGTACTCTATTTTCCCCCTCCTAATTAAACCTTTTACCCTCCTCTGCTGAATTCTAAATTTCTTCCAGTCCTCTGGTTTGTTGCTTTTTCTGGCCAATTTATATGCCTCTTCCTTGGATCTAACACTATCCTTAATTTCCCTTGTTAGCCATGGTTGAGCCACCTTCCCAGTTTTATTTTTGCTCCAGACAGGGATGTATAATTGTTGAAGTTCATCCATGTGATCTATAAATGTTTGCCATTGCCTATCCACCGTCAACCCTTTAAGTATCACTCGCCAGTCTATTCTAGCCAGTTCACGCCTCATGCCGTCGAAGTTACCTTTCCTTAAGTTCAGGACCCTAGTTTCTGACTTAACTGTGTCATTCTCCATCTTAATAAAGAATTCTACCATATTATGGTCACTCTTCCCCAAGGGGCCTCGCACAACAAGATTGCCAATTAGTCCTTTTTCATTACACATCACCCAGTCTCGGATGGCCAGCCCTCTAGCTGGCTTCTCGACATATTGGTCAAGAAAACCATCCCTAATACACTCTCGGAAATCCTCCTCCACCGCATTGCTACCAGTTTGGTTAGCCCAATCAATATGTAAATTAAAGTTGCCCATTATAACTGCTGTACCTTTATTGCACACATTCCTTATTTCTTGTTTGATGCTGTCCCAACCTCACTACGACTGTTTGGTGGCCTGTACACAACTCCCACCAGCGTTTTCTTCCCTTTGGCATAACGTAACTCCACCCATACCAATTCCACATCATCCAAACCAATGTCCTTCCTTATTATTGCATAAATTTCCTCTTTAACCAGCAACGCCACCCCACCTCCTTTTCCTTTCTGTCTATCCTTCCTAAATGTTGAATACCCCTGGATGTTGAGTTCCCAGCCTTGGTCACCCTGGAGCCATGTCTCCGTGATGACAATTACATCATACCCGTTAACTGCTATCTGCGCAGTTAATTCGTCCACCTTATTCCGAATACTCCTCGCATTGAGGCACAGAGCCTTCAGGCATGTCTTTTTAACACACTTTGCCCCTTTAGAATTTTGCTGTAATGTGGCCCTTTTTGTTTTTTGCCTTGGGTTTCTCTGCCCTCCACTTTTACTATTCTCCTTTCGATCTTTTGCCTCTGTCTCCCTTTTATTTCCCTCTGCCTCCCTGCATCGGTTCCCATCCCCCTGCCACATTAGTTTAACTCCTCCCCAACAGCACTAGCAAACACTCCCCGTAGGACATTGGTTCCGGTCCTGCCCAGGTGCAGACCGTCCGGTTTGTACTGGTCCCACCTTCCCCAGAACCGGTTCCAATGTCCCAGGAATTTGAATCCCTCCCTTCTGCACCACTCCTCAAGCCACGTATTCATCTGAGCTATCCTGCGATTCCTACTTTGACGAGCACGTGGCACTGGTAGCAATCCTGAGATTACTACTTTTGAGGTCCTACTTTTTAATTTCGCTCCTAGCTCCCTAAATTCGTCCCGTAGGACCTCATCCCATTTTTTACCTACATCGTTGGTACCTATATGCACTACGACAACTGGCTGTTCACCCTCCCTTTTCAGAATGTCCTGCACCCGCTCCGAGACATCCTTGACCCTTGCACCAGGGAGGTAACATACCATCCTGGAGTCTCGGTTGCGGCCGCAGAAACGCCTATCTATTCCCCTTACAATTGAATCCCCTATCACTATCGCTCTCCCACTCTTTTTCCTGCCCTCCTGTGCAGCAGAGCCACCCACGGTACCATGAACTTGGCTGCTGCTGCCTTCCCCTGATGAGTCATCCCCCTCAACAATACCCAAAGCGGTGTATCTGTTTTGCAGGGGGATGACCACAGGGGACCCCTGCACTACCTTCCTTGCCCTGCTCTTCCTGTTGGTCACCCGTTCCCTATCTGGATGTGTACCCCTTTACCTGCGGTGTGACCAACTCACTAAACGTGCTATTCACGTCATTCTCAGCATCGTGGATGCTCCAGAGTTCATCCACCCGCAGCTCCAGTGTCGCAATGCGGTCTATCACGATCTGCAGGCGGATGCACTTCCCACACACGTAGTCATCAGGGACACCGGAAGCGTCCCCGAATTCCCACATAGTACAGGAGGAGTTTTACACGTGTCCGAGCTCTTCTGCCATGACTTAACCCTTAGATTAACCTAATTGGGCAACAATGTTAAAAACGGTTACTTACTGATAAAGAAAAAGAAAAAGAAAAACTACTTACCAATCACCAGCCAATCACTTACCCCCTTGGCTGTGACGTCAGCTTTTGATTTCTTTCTACTTTTTTGCCTTCTCACCCTGCTGCAGCTGCACAAGCACGCCTCAGCGACACACCTCCCGAGCCTCTCCACGCACCTGGAACTCCCGAGCCTCTCCGACGCGTTGGGCCTTTTTATAGGCCTCAGCGACGCACCTCCCAAGCCTCTCCACGCACCTGGAACTCCCGAGGGACATAGTCTTAGAATAAAGGGCCGCCCATTTAAAACTGAGATGAGGAGAAATTTCTTCTCTGAGGGTTGCAAATCTATGGAATTCTCTGCCCCAGAGAGCTGTGGAGACTGGGTCATTGAATATATTTAAGGTGGAGACAGACAGATTTTTGAGCGATAAGGGAGTAAAGGGTTATGGGAAGCGGGCAGGGAAGTGGAGCTGAGTCCATGATCGGATTGAATGGTGGAGCTTGCTCAAGGGGCTGAATGGCCTACTCCTCCTCCTATTTCTTATAGAAACATAGAAATTTACAGCGCAGAAGGAGGCCATTCCAGCCCATCGTGTCCACGCCGGCCGACAATCAGCTGCACGGCCCTTGGTCAGCAGCCCTAAAAGTTACATGCAAACCTATGAACACTGACGGAAAGGCAAAGAGCACCCAGTCCAACCAGTCCGCCTCATACAACTGCAACACCCCTTATACTGAAACATTCTACACTACACCCCAACCGGAGCCATGTGATCTCCTGGGAGGCGCAAAAACCAGAAAAAATCCCAGGCCAATTTAGGGAGAAAAAACCTGGGAAAATTCCTCTCCGACCCATCCAGGCAATCAAAACTAGTCCAGGAGATCACCCTGGCTGTATTCTATTCCCTGCAGTACTTACCATTTTATCTACGCCGTCCAACAAAAGGTCATCCAGGCTAATCCCAATTATCAGCTCTAAGTCCGTAACCCTGCAGGTTACTGCACTTTAAATGCCCATCCAACCATCTCTGAAACATAGTGAGGATTTCTGCATCCACCTCTTTTCCAAATCCCCACAACCCTCTGCGTAAAGAACCCCCCCCCCCACCCATCAAATCCCCTCTAAACCTTCCACCAACCACCTTAAAACTATGCCCCCTCATAATAGACGCCTCCACCAATAGAAATAGGCCCTTACTATCCACTATGTCCAGGCCCCTCAATATTTTGTACACCTCAATGAGGACTCCTCTCAACCTCCTCTGTTCCAATGAGATCAAACCCAGCTTATCCAATCTGTTCTCATAACTAAGATTCTCCATTGCAGGCAGCATCCGAGTAAATCTCCTCTGCACTCTCTCCAGTGCAATCACGTCCTTTCTATAATTCGGCGACCAGAAATGCACGCAGTACTCCAGCTGTGGCCTAACCAAAGTATTATACAATTTAAGCATAACCTCCCTGCTCTTATATTCTGTGCCTCGGCCAATAAAGGCAAGCGTTCCGTATGCCTTCTTAACCACCTTATTCACCTGGCCTGCTACTTTCAGGGATCTGTGAACAAGCACTCCAAGGTCCTTTTGTTCATCTACACTATTAAGTGGACTACTGCTTAATGTGTATACCCTTTCCTTATTAGCCTTCCCTCACACTGTTCTGAATTAAATTCCATTTGCCACTGCTCTGCCCACCTGACCAGTAGATTGATATCCTCCTGCAACCCATGACTTTCCTCTTCATTATCAACCACACAGCCAATTTTAGTGTCATCTACAAACTTCTTAATCATATTCCCTATATTCAAATCTAAATCGTTGATATATACCACAAGAAGCAAGGGACCCAGTACTGAACCCTGTGGAACCCCACTGGAAACATCCTTCCAGTCACAAAAACATCTATCAATCATTACACTCTGCTTCCTACCTCCAAGCGAATTTTGGATCCAACTTGCCAATTTGCCCTGTATCCCATGGGCTTTAACCTTCATGACCAGTCTACCATGTGGGACCTTATCAAAAGCCCTGCTAAAGTCCACATATACCACATCGTAAGCACCACCCTCATCAGCCCACTTGGTTATCTCCTCAAAAATTTAATCAGGTTAGTCATCTTATCGAAATGTATAAGATTATGAGGGGGCTTGACAAGGTGGATGCAGAGAGAATGTTTCCACTGATGGGGGAGACTAGAACTAGAGGGCATAATCTGAGAATAAGATGCCGCCCATTTAAAAGTGAGATGAGGAGAAATTTCTTCTCTCAGATCAGTGTAAATCTGTGGAATTCGCTGCCTCAGAGAGCTGTGGAAGCTGGGACATGGAATAAATTTAAGGCAGAAATAGAGTTTCTTAAACGATAAGGGGATAAGGGGCTATGGGGAGCGGACAGGGAAGTAGAGCTGAGTCCATGATCAGATCAGCCATGATCTTATTGAATGGTGGAGCAGGCTCGAGGGGCCGGATGGTCTACTCCTGTTCCTATTTCTTATGTTCTTATTAGCAGAACTGAGATCGCTGTTCTTTTCTTGCTTTTCAAAATATTATTACGGCAGTTCGGTGGCTTTATGTAAATGTGTGTCTGGGTAAAGAAACTAGCAGAACCATTTTTTTCCTTCCAACCTTTGAGTGTGTGATTCTAAACCTCTGTAGATCACTAGTGAAGTCACATTTGGAATGTATTAAATTTTAGGCATATTACCTTCAAAAAGACATTGCTGTATTAGAGTTCAGAGAACAACTTGAGGCTCTAAGTTATGAGTTGCAGGGTCGAATTTTTTTTTTTTATTGGGCCAAAAACCGATGGCGGGGGAGAGGGGGAAACATGATCCAGATTTTTTAAATGCTGAGAGGCATAAATAATGTTGATTCAAGTGCAGAACTAGGGACAGAGCTTGAAAGTCAACACTTTTTCTGCACTGCAGCATCAGAGGACTGAGTTATGAGGAACGGCTGGAGCCACTTGGGCTTTTCAGTCCTGAAAGGAGGTGTCTGAGAGGTGATGGAAACAGATCCTATTGTAAGTTTCAAAAGGGAATTGGATATATACTTGAAAAGGAGAAATTTGCAGGGTTACGAGGAAAGAACTGGGAAGTGGGACTAATTGGATAGCTTTTTTGAAGAGCTGGCATAGGCACGATGGGCCAAATGACCTCCTTCTGTACAGTTTGATTCTATCCTACAGCGATGTACAATGGGTAAATCCAGAAAATTACTTTAAATTAAACTACAACAGTTAGACAAGAGGTCAGTGGTTCAGACTAGTAAAAGGTGAATTTACGTCGGATGGATATCAGGAAGTTCTTCTTTATGTTCTTATCATGTCTAATAGTGGAAAATTACCAAATCAGCCCTCAATGGCAGACTCTGTAACCTGTGCTCAGATGGTCTGCTGCTTATTGACCAGCCATTCAAGCTCATTAATGGGACCTGAAGAAGCCTCGGGGCACTGAGGCCAATTGTGGCATTTAACCACTAGCTTGGGAATCAAATTTTGAACTTCCTGATCTGTATGGTCAGCTACACACTGGTTTTGCCAACTGATCCCGAGAAGAGCTCCAGCATCAATGGCATCACCATTTTCAACTTTTACTCAGTAAAGCACTTAAGGGTTTGGAATTCTTGCCACTCGTCTTCAGACAACCCTGCAAGTCAATGCGCTGACTGGTAGGGCTCCCTTAGCGGAAAAAACAGGATTAAGCTTTCTAGTGCTCTTTGCTACAAGTGCCGCATTTTTATCTGTTAAACACTTAAGGATCCCGAAGCCATGGTTCTTGCCAATCTGTAGTCAAGTTGTCTGGACTTGGGAAAGTGGGGTGTGTCCCTTTGGGGAGAAAATGCATACGTCATATCAATTGTACACTTGGTGATCCCTAAACCTTGGCTCGAGACCCCACAAGCAAGGTAAATCTAAGAAATGTATAATCACTTGAACTCAAAGTTTATATGATTTGGAGATAAACTTATTTAAACATAAGTTTCAAATTCCAAGAATCGTGTCAGTTTAATTTTCCAAGTACTCATCAATAATCTGGATCCCATTTGTTTATCGCCATTCAAATTTGTTATCCAAATGTGCCAAAGAGTGGGTGATAGGCTGCGTCAACAAGCAGGAGAATTCTGCCGAAGCAACAGTCATGGTTCAGTGTAATGTGTAAACAAGACACTAAAATATCACACCTAATGAATTGTGGACATGGTCTCGGTATCCATAAAATAAGCTTCAGCATTTTACGTTTTAAACAGTAGAAGTCATTTAAGATGCCAAGAATTTCTACCATTAAAGAAAGCTATGTTTTGTTAATATGGCAGTCTCAACAGCCAGGCTGTCCAAAGGCAGCTATGAGGCACACTGTGCCATAGCTGACCCTCCTAATCTTTAAGTAGATGATGGTAGTTTCGACACAGAACATGCAGCTAATCCTGGGTAGAAGTCAAAGATGCAAAGAAAATAGGTTCTAAGATTTGAACAGGCCTTTAGTAGCTAATGGTCAACATTCCCAATTCTTAAAATAGAATGGAGTTACCTTCTGTTTTATCATTTAGGAAGGATAGGCAGAGAGGAAAAGAAGGTGGGGGTGGTGTTGCTGGTTAAAGAGGAAATTAATGCAATAGTAAGGAGGGACATTAGCTTGGATGATGTGGAATCGGTATGGGTGGAGCTGCGAAATGCCAAAGGACAGAAAACGCTAGTGGGAGTTGTGTACAGACCACCAAACAGTAGTAGTGAGGTTGGGGACAGCGTCAAACAAGAAATAAGGGATGTGTGCAATAAAGGTACAGCAGTTATCATGGGCGACTTTAATCTACATATTAATTGGGCTAACCAAACTGGTAGCAATGCGGTGGAGGAGGATTTCCTGGAGTGCATTCAGGATGGCTTTCTAGACCAATATGTCGAGGAACCAACTGGAGAGCTAGCCATCCTAGACTGGGTGATGTGTAATGAGAAGGGACTAATTAGCAATCTTGTTGTGCGAGGCCCATTGGGGGAAGAGTGACCATAATATGGTAGAATTCTTTATTAAGATGGAGAGTGACACAGTTAATTCAGAGATGAGGGTCCTGAACTTAAGGAAAGGTAACTTCGACGGTATGAGGCTTGAACTGGCTAGAATAAACTGGCAAAGGATACTTAAAGGGTTGACGGTGGATAAGCAATGGCAAACATTTAAAGATCACATGGCTGAACTTCAGCAATTGTATATCCCTGTCTGGAATAAAAATAAAATGGGGAAGGTGGCTCAACCATGGCTAACAAGGGAAATTAAGGACAGTGTTAAACCCAAGGAAGAGGCATCGAATTTGGCTAGAAAAAGCAACAAAGCTGAGGACTGGGAGAAATTTAGTATTCAACAGAGGAAGACTAAGGGTTTAATTAAGAGGGGATAAATAGAGTACGAGAGGAAGCTTGCAGGGAACATAAAAACTGACTGCAAAAGCGTCTGTAAATATGTGAAGAGAAAAAGATTAGTGAAGACAAACGTAGGTCCCTTGCAGTCGGATTCAGGTGAATTTATAATGAGGAACAAAGAAATGGCAGACCAATTGAACAAATATTTCAGTTCTGCCTTCACGAAGGAAGACACAAATAACCTTCCGAATGTACTAGGGGATAGTGGGTCTCGTGAGAAGGAGGAACTGAAGGATATCCTTATTGGGCGGGAAATTGTACTAGGTAAATTGATGGGATTGAAGGCCGCTAAATCCCCGGGGCCTGATGGTCTGCATCCCAGAGTACTTAAGGAAGTGGCCCTAGAAATAGTGGATGCATTGGTGATCATTGACTCTGGATCAGTTCCTATGATCTGGAGGGCAGCTAATGTAACACCACTTTTTAAAAAGGAAGGGAGAGAAAAAACAGGTAATTATAGACCGGTTAGCTTGACATCAGTAGTGGAGAAAATGTTGGAATCAATCATTAAGGATGAAATAGCAGCGCATTTGGAAAGCAGTGACAGGATCGGACCAAGTTAGCATGGATTTATGAAAGAGAAATCATGCTTGACGAATCATCTGGAATTTTTTGAGAATGTAACTAGCAGAGTGGACAAGGGAAAACCAGTGAATGTGGTGTATTTGGACTTTCAAAAGGCTTTTGACAAGGTCCCGCACAAGAGATTGGTGTGCAAAATCAAAGCGCATGGTATTGGGGGTAATGTACTGACGTAGATAGAGAACTGGTTGGCAGACAGGAAGCAGAGAGTAGGAATAAACGGGTCCTTTTCAGAATGGCAGGCAGTGACTAGTGGAGTTCCGCAGGGCTCAGTGCTGAGACTCCAGCTCTTTACAATATACATTAACGATTTAGATGAAGGAATTGAGTGTAATATCTCCAGTTTGCGGATGACACTAAACTGGTGGCAGTGTGAGCTGTGAGGAGGACACTAAGAGGCTGCAGGGTGACTTGGACAGGTTAGGTGAGTGGGCAAATGCATGGCAGATGCAGTATAATGTGGATAAATGTGAGGTTATCCATTTTGGGGGCAAAAACACAAAGGCAGAATATTATCTGGATGGCAACAGATTAGGAAAAGGGGAGGTGCAACGAGACCTGGGTGTCATGGTTCATCAGTCACTGAAAGTGGGCATGCAGGTACAGCAGGCGGTGAAGGTGGCAAATGGTATGTTGGCCTTCATCGCTATGGGGATTTGAGTATCGGAGCAGGGAGATCTTACTTCAGTTGTACAGGGTCTTAGTGAGGCCTCACCTGGAATATTGTGCTCAGTTTTGGTCTCCTAATCTGAGAAAGGACATTCTTGCTATTGAGGGATGCAGCGAAGGTTCACCAGACTGATTCCAGGGATGGCTGGACTGTCACATGAGGAGAGAATGGATCAACTGGGCCTTTATTCACTGGAGTTTAGAAGGATAAGAGGGGTCTCATAGAAACGTATAAGATTCTGACGGGACTGGACAGGTTAGATGTGGGAAAAATGTTCCCGATGTTGGGGAAGTCCAGAACCAAGGGACACAGTCTTAGGATAAGGGGTAGGCCATTTAGGACTGAGATGACGAGAAACTTCTTCACTCAGAGAGTTGTTAACCTGTGGAATTCCCTGCCGCAGAGAGTTGTTGATGCCAGTTCATTGGATATATTCAAGAGGGAGTTAGATATGGCCCTTATGACTAAGGGGATCAAGGGGTATGGAGCGAATGCAGGAAAGGGGTACTGAGGGAATGATCAGCCATGATCTTATTGAATGGCAGTGCAGGCTCGAAGGGCCAAATGGCCTACTCCTGCACCTATTTTCGATGTTTCTATCTGTTTCTGGTTAACACCACCATCGAAAGATCAAAGTCAACGCATGTCCCTTAAGATCCTGTTGATCTGGTGCTCACCCACATTCAATACACTCAAGGCTCATCCAGAGATACATTTCTACTGTGACCAGCACACCAGCTAAGTGTGGCTGTCGTGCTTTTTTATGGCCCTTAATATAGTGATGCCTTGGCTGTCTAGAATATTACCAATTTGTCCGCAACTATCCAATTAACAGAAGCACTGTCCACATTACACAGTGTCAACCCAACAGCATCATAAATTTGCCAATGCGAGTTCATGACACATGCCCCAAACTAGAACAGTCACCAGTCATTATGGTGAGAGGTGGGCACAGTGAATGCAGCCACAGTCTACTCAGTGAGCTTATATCAAGTCACCACTTCCCAGTGTCAGTCCCTTCCTGATAGACTTTAACATTGTGATAACTGCATCAGCAATAAGGCTCATGAATAGCCCATCAAATACCATGATAATGGCCATTACCATCAAACGTAGGATTCACAGCTTCAATCAGTTTAATCTTATGTTAAGAAGTGCACAGCAATCAAGCTGCATGATTCTGAAGCAGTGCAATGGTAGTAAGACTACCCTATTGTGTGGAAGCTGATATCACAGATTGGAATTCTTTGAATTCACCAGGAAGCCTGGTCTCTCTCAAATTTTAGAATTGCTGATGGTACCTGTACAGAATCTTGAAAGTAATCACTTTAGTCATCCTAAAGGAGGTCACCATTATATGCTCAAACACTTTGTCAGTACTCACTCTTTGGATGCTGACCTGAACCCAAGTGGCAGAATCTTCTATTGCTAATAAACTCTCTACAAAGATCCTTATTTACTTTCCATGAAATTCTTGAATAGCAATATGAAAATATTCATTCTCAAAGTCAACAGCATACATAAACATTTTGCACAACTGTTGTTTTGTCAATTTTTTCACTGCCTCCTCCCTGAAGTTATTGAAACCAGCTAGGGTTTAGTTCCACTGGTGCGCTCTAGGGGCTCAAGTTTCGGCCTGAGTTGCTCTTATTATTTTGGAGCAACAAGTTTAGAATGGAGCATCTTAGAAATTGCAATTCTCGGCATTTAGTTTGCTCCAGTTCTAGTGAGTTAGAATAGTTTCATTTTAGAAGAGATTTTTTTTCAAAAGGAGATGTGTCCAGCCACTTACATCTGTTTTGCAAGTTTAGCCAGCGAAAACTTACTCCAAACTAACTTAGAATGGAATAAATCTAGATTTTTGTACGCTCGGAAAAACTTTGCCTACACTTTAGGAATTAGGCGTAGGGAACGAGAAATGGCGGGGGAAGAGAAGTTTACAAGCATTAAACACTTCACTTTTACAAATAAAGAGCCATCATCAATAAATCAACCAATAAAATCAAATAAAAAATTTTAAAAGCTAAAATAAAAAAATCAAACCAAAAAAAATTAAAAAGTTAAAATTAAAAAATATATATTTTTTAAATCAATAAATAAAAAATTAAGTTTCTACTCACCTACTGCAGCACCGGGAGCCCTCCAACAGCGTGCTGGGACAGGACCCCCCCACCACCCACAAGTGATGACGGTCAGGTGGGCCCCGCCGACGTCGACACTTCAGATGGGGCCTGCACCCAGCGATGATCGCTGCCGCCGAGGACTTCAGATGGGGCCCGCCCCCAGCGAGATACTGGGCGGGCGGGCCCCACCGTCGCAGACGACGCCACTTCGGGCGGGGCCCGCACCCAGGAAATGCCGGGCCCCACCGTTGACGAGGTAAGGGGTGCCAGGCCACTCGGCCTGCGATAGGGGCGACGTCCCTTCAGCCAAGGATAGGGTCATCGCCCAGAGACAGGACACGCTGGGAGGGCCGGGAGCTACTGCGCACGTGCACAGCCCCCGGCACTGTTTTTGGCGCAGGGCGGTAGCTCTGCCCCAGCAGCTCCTGCTGCGCTGCGCCGAGCTGGAAATGGGCCTACAGATATCAGAGAATCGCGAGGTAAGTATTCGGCGCAATTTCTGTTCGATAAATTAGGCAGGCCTCTCCGATGTGCGCCATTCTAGCGGGGGTCCAAAACTTGAGCCCATTGTATCTGGCTTAAGTAGCTATTCTTCATGTATGGGCGGACGTCAGCAAGGTATGCTGTGGGTCACAACCAAGTACTAGTATATCCTCGTCAAACATTGACACACCTTCTGGCAGAAAGCGACTGGATCAAAATCAGATGCATAAATCCTAACTACTTTTCCCCCACTCTCGCCGAAGGGCACAAGGCCAATTGTAGCACCCAACCACTAGCTTGGGAATCAAATTTGGTCTTTCTGATCTGTATCGTCAGCTACACTAATTTTATCATCTGAGTCACTCAAAAAGCCGCATCTGAAGTATAACTGGCGTTACAGGTGGAGCATCCAAAATCCAGATACCTCGGGACCGAGGCCGTTCTGGATTTCGGAACATCTTTCAGACGATCCAAATCCAGAAATGCCTGTGCCGAGGTAAGAAAGGGGGCCTGGCTGGTGGCGGGGCCTGTGGAGTCTGACGGGGCCTCGGGGGGGGGGGGGGGGGGGGGGGGGGGGGCGGGTGGTCGACAGTTCCAGGTTCAGCAGCGTCAGCTGTGGGTCAGGGGTTCCGGGTCAGGGGTCGGCAAGGAAAAATCTGCGTTTAAGGCCTGCAAAAAAAGTTAAGTTGAAGTTTTTTAATTCTTTTTCAGCGATTTAGTAGGCAAGGGTTTTGTGAATTTTTATTTTTGGGGGTGTTTTTCCCCTTCCTTCGGCCCAGTTCGCAGTGGTATTCGGTTTTAAAAAAAATTCCCGGATATCGGAACATTTTCCCAGTTCCGGACAACCCCACCATCCGGATTCCAGAACATTCCAAATTTCGGAACTCTGGATTTCGGACGCTCAACCTGTACCACCTTTTTCTCAAGTACCTCTGACCCCTGGGTCACAATCTTCCCATATTCTTCAGATCTACAAACTAGCAAAAGTTTACATTTCTCAGCATAAACAACCTACATTTATAAGCCCTTTTAATGCAGAAATAAGTCCTATGGTGCTTCACAAAGGCGAAAGGGCAAAACAAATGCTGAGCCAAGAAGAGTGACCAAATGCTTGGTCAGAGGTGGCTTTCAAGGGGGTCAAAGGAGGGGAGGGAGGTGGAGAAGCAGAGGAGCTTCGGCACAGTGTTTCAGAGAAGGGGTTTAGGCAACTGAAGGCGTGGGTACCAATTAGTGGACCCAAGGGAGGGGATTATGCACAAGGGGCCAGAGGAACAGAAAGTTTGGTGGGGTGGGGGGGGCATTGTAGCACTGGAGAAGATTACAAATTGGGTACGAGTGATACCATGAAGGTCAGAGTACATAGGGGTGAAGCGCGTCTGTTTTCACAAAAGAGAGGGGCGTTGCAGACACTACTATCAAGGAGAAGTAGTGTGGAATGTTAAATGAAATAAACAGTGAGAGAGGAGGTGTTAAGGGGTTTAGCAGCTTTGAAAGTGGATAAGTCCCCAGGCCTGGATGAAATGTACCCCAGGCTACGAAGTGAAGCAAAAGAGGAAATAGCAGAGGCGTTGACGATCATTTTCCAATCCTCTCTGGCTTCAGGTGTGTTGCCAGAGGACTGGAGGACTGCTAATGTGGTACCTTTGTTGAAGAAGGGAGAGAGAGTTAGACCGGTCAGTCAGCCTAACCTCGGTGGTGGGAAAATTATTGGAAAAAATCTGAAGGACAGGATAAATCTTCATTTAGAAAGATACGGATTAATCAAGGACAGTCAACACGGATTTGTTAAGGGAAGGTCGTGTCTGACTAACTTGAATGAATTTTGAGAGGAGGTAACAAGGAGGGTTGATGAAGACAAAGCGTATGATGTCGTGTATATGGATTTTAGCAAAGCTTTCGATAAGGTCCCACATGGCAGACTGGTCACAAAAGTAAAAGCCCATGGAATCCAAGGCAAAGTGGCAAGTTGGATCCAAAATTGGCTCGGAGGCAGGAAGCAAAGGGTAATGGCTGATAGGTGTTTTTGCAACTGGAAGGATGTTTCCAGTGGGGTTCCGCATGCCTCAGTACTAGGTCTCTTGCTTTTGTGATATACATCAATGATCTAGACTCGACCAGCTCCATTGGGCATTGTCCGCATGCCCGACACAAGACTCCCAAAGCAAGCGCTTTACTCAGAACTCCTACACGGCAAGCGAGCCCCAGGTGAGCAGAGGAAACGTTTCAAGGACACACTCAAAGCCTCCTTGATAGAGTGGAACATCGCCACCAACACCTGGGAATCCCTGACCAAAGACCACCCTAATTGGAGGAAGAGCATCCAGGAGGGTGCTGAGCACCTCGTCGCCGAGAGCATGCAGAAAACAAGCGTAGGCAGCGGAAGGAGTGTGCGACAAATCAGACTCCCCACCTACCCTTTCCTTCAATGACTGTCTGTCCCACCTGTGACAGAGACTGTAATTCCCGTATTGAACTGTAGTCACCTGAGAACTCACTTTTAGAGTGGAAGCAAGTCTTCCTCGATTTCGAGGGACTGCCTATGAATGTATAGCCTATGAGACTTGAATATAGGGAGTATGATTAAGAATTTTGCAGATGATACTAACATCTGAACAGGGCAGAACAGTGGAAAATGGAATTTAAGCCAGAGTAGTGTGAGGTAATGCATTTTGGGAGGGCTAACAAGGAAAGGGAATACACATTAAATGGTAGGATACTGAGAAGTGTAGAGGAACAAAGGGACTTTGGAGTGCATGTCCACAGATCCCTGAAAGTAGCAGGCCAGGTAGAGCAGGTGGTTAAGGCGGCATACGGAATGCTTGCCTTTATTAGCCGAGCCATAGAATACAAGAGCAGGGGGGTTCTGCTTGAACAGTATAAAACACTTGTTAGGCCAAGCTGGAGTAATGCATGCTGTTCTGGTCACCGCATTACAGGAAGGACGTGATTACACTGGAGAGGGTAGAGAGGATGTTGCCTGGAGGGGAGAGTCTAAGCTACGAGGACAGATTAAATAGGCTGGATGTGTTTTCACTGGAACAGAGGAGGCTGAGGGGAGACCTCTGAGGTGTATAAAATGATGAGGGGCCTAGATAGAGTGGATAGGAAGGACTTATTTCCCTTAGTTGAGGGGTCAATAACCAGGGGGCAAAAATTTAAAGTAATTGGTAGAAGGTTTAGAGGGGATTTGAGGGGAAATTTCTTCATGCAGAGGTTTGTGGGGGTCTGGAACTCACTGCCTGAAAGGGTGGTAGAGGAAGGAACCCTCAACACATTTAAAAAGTACTTGGATGTGCACTTGAAGTGCCGTAACCTGCATGGTTACGGACCTAGAGCTGGATAGCCTCTTGTTGGCCGGCATGGACACGATGTGCTGAAATGGCCTCCTTCTGTGCTGTAAACTTCTATGATTCTATGAATGGGATTTGTTGCGAGATAGCAGACAGGCAGCAGAGTTTTGGGTGAACTGAAGTTTACAGACATTGAAGGATGGGAAGCTGTCACGAGAGGATTTGAACAGTTGAGTCTCGTGGTGACCAAGGCATGGATGTGGGTTTTAATGGCAGATGTGCTGAGACAGCAGCAGATGTGGGTAATGCTATGGGCAACTGGAAGTAGTGGTCTTTGTGATCCAGGGGATACAGGGTCGAAAGCCCAACTTAAGATTGAATAAAGTGCTGAAAGACTCGTTTCAAGTGCATAACCTTCAACATTGGCACTCATTCATAAAAATGGGAAAAGGATCTTTCACCTGAAACCATGAATGCAATCTCTCACTGACAGTTCTACAAATGCTAGAGGTGGTACAGACAGGAAGCTATTGTTGAGTTAGCAATAGGATATAAAATTAGGTCATTTTTTTCTGGAACTTTCCTGACCTCCATTGTGTCTTTTCAAGCTTAGCTATTTGCACTTGTAACTGAACTCAATTAAATTTCAACTTCTATTAAGATTACAAGTTGAAACCTACCATGGAAATGCTAAAGAGAAAGGGAAGGCAAATAACGCCGCACTATAACCGTATCTCTCAGGGCGTAACAGTGAAAAATGGACAGATGGCTAAAGACAGGAAGCGTTAATAAGAACACACAAAATATCAGTGCTGAGAATCGAAGTAATGAAATTTATCTTGCCAGTACCAGTGCACTAGCTGAAATTGCTGAAGAGACGACTACTGATTCAGCATGCAAATCTCAGTCTGTGAAGCGAAATGTTGACATCAGGCACAAAACAAGAACTATCAAAGAAACGTAAACTTAGCAAGTTAGAGAATTGTGAATTCAGGAAAAGCTCATACCACAGCAAAGGAAGTAATACTATCTGCAGCTGCAGACATGGTAAGCTCTATGCTCGGAGAGAAGGCTCAAAAATTAATTCTGCAAGTGCCAATTTCAAACAACACAGTGTTACGTCGAATTAATCACATGGCCAATGGCATCCTAACTCAATTAGTGAACCGTGTCACCGCAGCCAGTACTTTGCTCTGCAGCTGAACAAATCCAGACATGGCAGGCTTAGCTCACCTTCTGGTGTACATGTGGTACATTTACAAAGATGCAATACAACAGGACATTTTGTTTTGCCTGTCGCTGCCTACCAAAACAGCCACGGAGATTTTCCAGTTGCTTGACAGCTTCATAAATCAATATATCATATTATCTGGTCACAATGTATTGACATCCGCATCAATGGAGCAAAGTCAATGACTGTTACGCATAGTGGAGTAGTAACACGTATCAGAACAGTCGCTCCCATTGCAATGCGGGTGCATTGTGTACAGTATACATAGGGAAGCATTCACTGCCGAAGCATGCCTACCACCTTGAAGCACATCAATCCATTGCTCCACACAAAGGTTTGATGGCAGTCACGTGGCAGGGTCTTGGCACGTTTCTTTGAACTTCACTCCAAGGTCAAGTTATTTTTCTACAGACCACGTATTCTCCATCATAGTACTATTAAGCCATTGTTTAAGTTGTATGTGTGTATTATAATTTGTACATTTTGTACAATTCTTGGGCATTAAAGGGGTTAAGAAAAGTAAACCTGTCTGCTAGTAGGAGTACGCGGGCAGCTGATAGATCTGGAAAGAGGTACGCATAAGTAAAGTTTGGGAACCTCTGATACAAGACACAGAAACAGCCAATCTTGGGAAATACTCAACTTTTCACTTGTGGGAAATCTGCTTTTAGAGGTCTTTAAGTTATTCAAAAGATTATTAAAAATTGCACTTCTATTTCCCTAGTTTTTTTTTTAGGGAATAAATATTAAACTATGCACGATTAATATGTGAAGCACAGAGTGCAGAGAGATGCAACCTAGTGTCTTTGAAATACACCATCAGATGAAAAATTAATTTACTGTACAAAATTTTAGTGATTCTGCCTTAATTGCATAAATATTTATATAATTAAGTAACTATCAATAAAATTAACAAATCATCCACAATTACATCCCACTGGTACAAAATATTATATCTCTTTACCTTCTACATATCTAGTCACTATTAATCTTATTCAGTTTGAATATTTTTGATTAGAATCTACTCGATTCTTGAAGGAGCCATTTGCTGACCATCCTATAACCTGTAGATTAGCTCACCAGTGATAATAGGGGCAATATCAAAAACCAAGTCAAATTTCCCTGTGCCATTGTAATAGCACATCTGCCACTGTAATAGCATTCACGATGTAGGGACTCTTGAACAGTGCAAAAGAATGAGAGGAAAGTGTGAAGTAAGTGGCTTACGCCATTAATTACGCCACTCCGTATCTTCTTGGAACATTTGCCCGTGCTGATAACAGTTAGAAGGCAATTATCATAGCTCTGCCCCCATTAAAATCAATGGTGCCCATTTCTGCAATTAATACAGTTTTCACTCTGCTGCCAGTTAAGTATTAAAAATAATGGTCTCAATTTTCTCCAATGCTATTTGTTGGCGTATTGCAAGAGATATGCCCATTTTTTTCCGCCCCGGCTACACCCAAAAAAAACGTGAACGTTTCCCCGTTCTATTTTTTGAAATTGACCCCATGCAGCCAGTCCTTTAGCTGGGGGGGGGGGGTGGGGGGGGGTGGAGCCTAATGTCTGCGCCGGAAAAATGATGCCCACCCCACCTCCACCCAGCCCTGCACATGCACGAAAAAAAAGGACATTTTTGACATGACTGCTATGCCCAGTACAGCTCCCGCTCTGCAGTCGGCCCTTTTTAAAGAGCCAGTTATATACGAGAACTTTAATTCTCAGTTGAAAAATCGGAGCTACAATACAATATGCTACGCGGCTCAAGGACCAAGAATTTCTCTCAGGATGAAGTGGAGGTACTAGTCACTGTAATTGAAGCCAGATGGCACGAGCTGGACACCAGCAGAGGTCACATAAAAGTTTCACCACAAGAAATGAAGAAACGCTGGAACCAACTTGCAGAAGATTACTGTGCAATGGTGACCACCCTGAGGTCTGGAGGCCAGTGCAAAAAATGGCAGGACCTTGGTCAACATAAGAACATAAGAAATAGGAGCAAGAGTAGGCCATACGGCCCCTCAAACCTGCTCCGCCACTTAATACGATCATGGTTGATCCGATCATGGACTCTGGTCCACTTCCCTGCCTGTTCCCCATAACCCCTTATTCCCTTATCGGTTAAGAAACTGTTTATTTCTGTCTTAAATCTATTCAATGGCCCAGCTTCCACAGCTCTCTGAGGCAGCGAATTCCACAGCTTTACAACCCTCTGAGAAGAAATTCCTCCTCATCTCAGTTTTAAATGGGTGGCCCCTAGTTCTAGTCTCCCCTATCAGTGGAAACATCCTCTCTGCATCCACCTTGTCGAGCCCCCTCATTATCTTATACGTTTCGATAAGATCACATTCTGAATTCCAATGAGTAGAGGCCCAACCTACTCAACCTTTCCTCATAAGTCAACTCCCTCATCTCTGGAATCAACCTAGTGAACCTTCTCTAAACTGCCTCCAAAGCAAGTACATCCTTTCTTAAATATGGAAATCAAAACTGTACGCAATATACAAGGTGTGGCCTCATCAATACCCTGTACAACAGTAGCAAGAATTCCCTGCTTTTATACTCCATCTCCTTTGCTATAAAGTCCAAGATTCCACTGGCCTTCCTGATCACTTGCTGTACCCTGCATACTAACCTTTTGCGGTTCATGCACCAGGACCCCCAGGTCCCGCTGTACTGCAGCAGTTTACAATTTTTCTCCATTTAAATAATAACTTGCTCTTCTATTTTTTTCTGTCAAAGTGCATAACCTCACATTTTCTAATATTATACTCCATCTGCCAAATTTTTGCCCACTCACTTAGCCTGTCAATGTCCTTTTGCAGGTTTTTTGTGTCCTCCTCACACATTGCTTTTCCTCCTATCTTTGTATCATCAGCAAACTTGGCTATGTTACTCTCGGTCCCTTCTTCCAAGTCATTAATATAGATTGTAAATAGTTGGGGTCCCAGCACTAATCCCTGCAGCACCCCACTAGTTACTGATTGCCAATCCAAGAATGAACCATTTATCCCGACTCTCTGTTTTCTGTTAGTTAGCCAATCCTCTATCCATGCTAATATATTATTTCCAATCCCGTGAACTTTTATCTTGTGCAGTGACCTTTTGGTGGCACCTGGTCAAATGCCTCCTGGAAGTCCAAATACACCACATCCACTGATTCCCCCTTATCCACCCTGTTCGTTACATCCTCAAAGAATTCCAGCAAATTTGTCAAACATGACTTTCCCTTCATAAATCCATGCCGACTCTGCCTGACTGAATTATGTTTTTCCAAATGTCCTGCTACTGCTTCTTTAATAATGGACTCCAACATTTTCCCAACCACAGATGTTAGGCTAACTGGTCTATAGTTTCCTACTTTTTGTCTGCCTCCTTTTTTAAATCGGGGCGTTACATTTGCAGTTTTCCAATCTGCTGGGACCACCCCAGGATCCAGAGAATTTTGGTAAATTACAACCAATGCATCCACTATCCCTGCCACTACTTCTCTTAAGACTTTAGGATGCAGGCCATGAGGTCCAGGGGATGTATCTGCCTTTAGTTCCATTACCTTACTGAGTACCACTTCCTTAATGATTGTGTTAAGTTCCTCCCCCCTATAGCCCCTTGACTATTCACTGTTGGAATATTGTTAGTGTCTTCTACCGTAAAGACCGATACAAAATATTTGTTCAGCATCTCTGCCATCTCCATGTTCCCCATCACTAATTTCCCGGTCTCGTCCTCTTAGCGACCAACATTTACTTTAGCCACTCTTTTACTTTTTATATACCTATAGAAACTCTTGCCATCTGTTTTTATATTTTGTGCTAGTTTACTTTCATAGTCTATCTTCCCTTTCTTAATCATTTTTTTTTAGTCCATTTTTGCTGGCATTTAAAAGCTTCCTAAGGGGTGGCTCCAGATAAGGGAGTTCTGGATAAGGGAGGTTCAACCTGTATAACTGAATCATTTCCATTATTTGTTCCATTAACACAACATTAGGGAACAGGTCCAAATAGTAAACATGATCCATTTGGAATAGTTGCCGCTGAGCCTTCAGGCAGCAAAGCATTCACCGATGAGCTGCTGGCGCAAGGCTCGAGCAATCTTTAAAGGGGCACGAAGGCCCGACCTCCTCCACCATCGTGCTCCGGGTTCAGGTAGTTGCATGGCTTCCTCTTCCTCGTCATCTACATCTTCCTCTTCATCATCAGCCACCATCACCTCAGTTGGGTCTTCTACTTCCAGCTGCTGCTGCCTCATGATGGCTAAGGTATGCAGCACACAACAGTGAACTGACCTACAATCTCAGGTGAGTATTGCAAGTAGACTCCGGAATGGTCCAGGCATCGGAAACGCTGTTTCAAGATGCCAATGATCCTCTCTAATATGCTGCGTATCGCAACGTGCGACATGTTGTATTCCCGCTCAGCTTCCGTCTGGTTTACGCGCAGGAGCGTCATGAGCCAGGTGGCGAGGCCGTACCCTTTGTCTCCCAGCAGCTAGCTCTGCCTTTCTGGTTGCTGCTGAAACACGACAGATATAGCGCTCTCGTAGGATGAACGCATCATGGGTGCTCCCAGGGTATCTTGCATCAACTGACATGATGCGATGCATGTCGTCACACACGAGCTGCACATTAATGGAGTGGAAGCCTTTTCTGTTCCCGTACATCTTGGAATCCTCCAAAGGTGCTCGCAAGGTGATGTGGGTACAATCAATGCAGCCCTGTACCTTTGGGAAGCCAGCAATGGTAGAGAAGCCCACAGCCTTTTCACGCATTGCCTGAGCGGTCATGGGGAACTTTATGTAGTCATTCCTCCGGGCATATAGCGCAGCAGTCACCTGCTGAATGCAGATATGTGTTACATGTTAAGAAATGGCGCACACATTGTGGCCTGGAATGATCCAGGTGCATAGAATGAAAGTACAGCTGTAACCTTCACTTCAACTGATAAAGCAGTCCTCCTGACGCTTCTAGGTTGTAGGTCTGCTTTTACTAACTCACAGATCTCGGTTATAACTTCCTAGCGGAAATGCAGCCTTCTCACACAGTCTGCATCACTGAGGTGCAGGTATAAATGCCTGTTTCGATATACCTGATGTGGATAAGGCCTCCTGCCCATCATCCTATGTGCTCGGAGGTTACTCATGTGATGACGTCGAATTAATAATTTCCTGCGCAGCACCATCATGCAGAAGGCTTGCATGAGGAATGCCATTGTCAATATTGCCCCCATAATATCTCTCTCTCCCTCTCCCTCTCCCAAGGTCGACACCCTAGTGCGGATCACACCCTGGTCTGCGCATACGCAATAGGCTTGCTTAAAAAGGGAAGCTAGGCATTCAAATGAGGACATTTGGGCCAACGAAATCTAATGCAATTCTTAACTTTAGATTTTTTTTTTCCAAAGTACCACCCCACCACCGACCGAACGTCTCCTCACCGGGCTCAAGGGTCGGCCGGCAAAATCGCTCCCTCGCCCGGACACAGGAGCTCGGCAAACACCCCCCCCCCCCCCCAAGGCTGCTGCATAATGTATGGCCTCATTCCTTCAGTTCGGCTTCCAACCCCACCCCACCAACCACACGGTTTTTTTGAAGCCGAGCCCGTGTCCGGCGAGGGAGCGATTCTGCCGGCCAACACTCCGACCCTCGAGCCCAGTGAGGAGACATTCGGTGGTGGCAGGGCACTTTGAATAAAAACTAAAATTAAAGAATTGCATTAGACTTCCATTTACTCAGTTTTACATTTTTTTAAATTAAGCTTCATGATGCATATTTAATGTCTTCTTGACTCCCTCTTTCGCATAAAAACAATGGCGTCTTTCTGCGCCGATTTTCTAATGTGCACTGGTTTTTCTTAAGTGCCCTGAAGGTTTTTTGGGAGTGGTCACATACACCCAAGAGAAATGTAGGTTGGCCAAACTTGCATAAATCTGAAAAACTGGCGCAGACATCAAGTTACGCAAAAAACTAACCGAAAAAAATCGTAACTGAGTTACGCTGGCGCAGAAACTTTGGGGAAACTTGGATATTTTAATTTTGGCCAAAAAAAAGAGGCACATGCCAAAAAAACAGCAGATATAATTGAGGAAAATTGAGCCTATGGTGAGGTCCCCTAAAGGAGCTTCATGTCTGAAACTGGGACTATAAGTGATCAAACTTAATACTGCACTGCTATTTGTCCAATCTATCCATTTTTATTTCACAGTCGCTCTCTGCTCCTCGCCAGGGACCAGTATTTCTCACATACGCAATCCGCGCCTCTTTTTTGTGCCAACTGCAGCCTAATACAATTTCCCCAGGCAGAGTTGTGAAAGATAATAGGAAAAGACATGGTGGAGGGAAGCAATTACCTAATTAAGTATGCAAAATAAAATAATTTTACAGCTGTACTATAGGGAATTACAGTAGCATTTCCCTCAAGGAACATACCACTTAGAGGGACTTTATTTTAAAAGGAGCTCAGCTTTTCAGAAGAGAATAGAATCAGTCTTATCAAGGATCTCGCTGCAATTACTTAAGATTATGAGTAAAAATGTGCAAAACAGTCTTTTAAATGAACTCATACTAAAAGCAATTTTCAGCAAAATGCACTTCTCTCAACTTGTTCCCCACAAACCACTTGCATTGTGTTTGGATTTTGCAATCCTCAACATCTGCTCACTTTCAATCCACAAGAATGGGAAACATCACTTACCGTCACAGACTTCAGCGTCATACCATGGTAGGTGCCCATTGTATCAATCTTGAAACCCTCCGTTTCTGCAAAAACAAATTTTAAACGATCCAAGTTTATGTTATATATACACAATATGGCAGTTTTGCACCACTACTATAATTCTCCAAATTTTTACATGGAACATTTAGCAAATTTAACAGTTCGTCGCCACACACCACATTAACATAAACTAACATAAAACAGTAACACCTTACAGTACATGTTTGCAGATACACATCCTATATGGCTAGGGTAGTGCACTATTCAGGGCGGGGTGCGAGAAGGGGAGAGGGATTGCAAGAGGAGAGGCGAATTGGTGAGGGAGAAATAGTGGCAGTACAAATCCTAAACATTCTTATGTGCAGTACATTGCTACACATCTAGGCCCATTGAACCTCACATCAGAAAGTGCGATTTAGCCCTGAAGTCATTCTCAATCGCATGAAAGCAACATGTTTAGAGAACCAAGATTTTGCAGAGAGCTCAACAGCTTGGACAGCAACCAAAGAGAGCATGAATCCGAACTGAGATATCCCTACTTAACCTATAGGAGCTGAGGTTAATCGTACCCACTGTAGTGCCATCCCATTTGAGATCAGCGGAGAGCAGGAATCAAGCTGAAATCTTCTGGTTTGTACAGCTCAATTGCATGCTGATTTTACCAAATGAAACTTCACTATTACAGCTGGAGATTTTTCATTCTACGCTGTGCTTGTATTATTTCTCTACTCTGCAACAGTAAATAAAAGGACAAAAACCTCTTCTGAAAAAACACTAGCACGAGCTGAATTACGCAAATACTCCTAAACTTTCTCTAAAGCTGCCTAGTTTTTTTTAAATGCAACTAGTCACAAATGCAAGCACAGATGGGTTGCATTAGGAAAAGATTCGAAGGTAAGCAAAAACAACTTTCTGCACATGCATGAAAACACCCAATAAAGGTAATTCCATTTTAGCTGTGAATGATCAGCAGCATTCAGAAAATAGATTACAGTAAGAATCTCTAACCAAAATGTCAGACCACTTCATTCATTTGGAGAGCCAATGTTGTGACCCTGCCTCATCAACCAAATCTGTACCAGCAGATTACTGCAACCATCCAATTATACTGTTTGGTACCTCTAAGGCAGAATTTCTATTGTTTTATTCAAATTAAAACATGCATACATGTACCAAGACATCATATATTTCTTTTAAAGATGATTTGTGGCAGTTCGGCCACAAGGAGCTTAAGTCAGAAAGCTTGAGTTACCCACTCCTGGTTTATACTAACAATGCCTTACTTCTGGAAGTCGGTCAAGTTTGTACTAGTGCCATGCCAATTCAAAAACTCACAAATATTTAATACCATTACATACATAAAAACGTCAATCTGGGCAACCACTACCCTATAGTATGGCAAAGCAGCTATGTAGGCAGTTGCACGACCAAGTTGCTGACCCACAGTCAATCCGCCACAATGCTAAGTTCCCAACAACAAGTTGAATTTATATAGTGCCTTTAACATGGTAAAATGTACCAATATCAAGTATGTTGCTGTGGTGAAAATGGATCAGGATTGCAGAAAAAGTCATTATTTAATTTTTCGTTGCCAATCTTTCCAATTCTTTGTCAAATCACAAACGCCAGAGGTCACCTTGCACACATCAAGGATCACTCTGCGCCAATGCTCTTAGCCAAAAGGCCGAGAGCCACTGCACCGTTCCTGGAAGTACTGCAATACCAGGTTCGTGCCATGGAGGTGGATGGGTCAGGCCCCCCACACACCTCCGTGGAGGTGGATGGGTCAAGCCCACTTTCTCACAACAACCAGCTGAAGCTCGCTGGGTTTACCAGCATCACCTGAGCAGAATTGTATCAATTGGTATTTCTTCTATATCAAATGTAGCCAGCAGTCTGAGGTTAGCCTCAACAATAGTAATCTGATGCATGAAGGAGCTATGGGAAAGAGATTAGAAATGGCCTGTCCTCGCAACAGCATGACTCACTAATGCATGTTACTGTGGCTTGACACAAAAGGAAAACCACAGGTGGCAAACAACAAATAACTATTTTCATGAGCAAAGGTCACTGGGCATCACTGTAGTTGCTCCCTCTTGGTTCCATTTAATGTGGGTGGAATATCCATTGCCGAGTAATTAAATAAAGTAGGCTTTTTATAGGCAAGGGTGTGAGCGAGACAGAAAAGCCGGCTGCGCAGGACCCGAGGAGCCAAAGGGAACATTGCTCATATCTGTGAAATTTGTAAAGATGCCTATCCTCACACCAGAAATGTATCAGCCCTAACTTTTTCTGGCGTGCATGGTGGGTAACTAGTGGGCAAGTACCGTAACTTCACACCATTGCATGTATTTCAATGTCGAGTCTATCGGCGAAGTACTGTTATAGTGCAGCCTGTGGAGGAGCAGGATAACTCAGACTGCAACTTCCAGATTTGCACATTTAACTGCGCATGTGCGAACTCCAGAATTTGCTGTCCAATTTATTCCGTAACGGTGAGCGCTGACAAAATCCGGGCCATTATCTACACTGAAACTAATATAAACAAGTAAAATGATTCAATGATCTGTTGACGCAATAGCATCTCAAACACTGCATTACAATATTTTGGATATGGACCGTGCACTTAAGACAAAATCAAACTAAAAGCACTCAACTAGAAGGTAGGAATTATTTGACGAGAAAGATCTTGCACTTACAAAGCACTTTTCACAATTTCAGGACATTCCAAACCACCACCTCCAAGTTCCCCTCCAAGTCACACACCATCCTGACTTGGAAATATATCGCCGTTCTTTCAAAGTCGCAGGGTCAAAATCCTGTAACTCCCTCCCTAACAGCACTATGGGAGTATCTTCACCAAACGGACTGCAACGGTTCAAGGCAGCGGCTCACCACCACCTTCTCAAGGGCAACTAGGGATGGGCAATAAACGCTGGCCTTGCCAGCGACGCTCACATCCCAGGAACGAATAAAAGAAAACTTGACAGCCAATGAAGTACTTGTTTAAAAAAGTGTAGCCACAGATGTAGGATATTGCAGCAGCCAATTTATGCAGAGCAAGGTCCCACAAACAGCAATGAGATAAATGACCACATAATCTGTTTTAGTAATGTTAAGTGAAAGATAAATGTTGGCCAGGTCACCAGGAGAACTCCCCTGCTCATCTTCGAATAATGCCATGGAATCTTTTAATGTCTTTTGTTTAATGTCTCAACCGAAAGATGGTACTTCTCTCAGTGCAGCACCCCCTCAATGTTGCACTGAAGTGTTCATCTGGAGCACGTGCTCAAGAGTGGGGCTTGAACCCACGAACAATGCTCCCTTTAAGCTACGCAGTGCTCCAGGGATCCTGCGCAGTCGGCTTTTCATTGCAAAAACCACGCATGCCCGGTATATTGAATGGGCTGCACGGCCCCTTTAAGGGATGACACAGCAGCAAAAAAAATATAGGGAACATTGCCCACAACAGTCTAACTCAGACAAGTGAACTACCACTGAGCCAGAGCCGACACCTAATGTACTGCTTTGATAATTTAACTGAAAGATGTCTTACTTAAGGCGAAAAGAGAAAAAGTTAATTACAAGACTGCAGTAATTATTATAAGCTTAGCCTACGGTGACTTAAAATGTAATCCAGGTAATACTAAGTAACATCCAGAGGTGAGGAAAATCATATTTAATTTTGAGATGTCATATGGCTTACTTTTCATTGCATTTCTCCATCATTCCATCAACAACAATTTGCATTTATATAGAGCCTTTAACGTAGTAAAAAATCCCATGGTGCTTCACAGGATTTTAAATGTCACCAAGCACCTTAATATGAGTTATTACGGGGGCAAGTTTCGGGCCACTTTCAGAATGGCGCACCTCCGAGAGGCACACTTGTTTGGGGGGATAAAAAGTGCGCCTAATATTTGCGGCGGGATACTCCGTTCCGCATTGGGCCCGTTCCAGGTCAGCGCAGCGTGAAAGCGTGGCGCCAATTATCTTCTGGCAGGGGGGGGGGGGGGGCTAGCTCACAGAAGCAGATTTCGTGCCGCATGTGCAGTGTGATACTAACATTGGCCATTTTTAAAGGTAAATCAGGAAAAGCGCTGTTTTGTTTTTTTGGAGCTGTGAAAAGGTTTGAGTGAATTTTGCTGATTGCTGCTAAAAGCACTCCCTCAGGCACACACACTGCTGAAGAAATCACCTGTTGAAATCAGTGAGTGCTGCTTTTTGCTGCTAAACTTCCAGAACAAGTGCTGCATAGGTGCATGTAAAATAAAGAGTGCGTGTTTTGAAAAATCAGTGTCAATTGAATACAGCAATGAAACAACGTCCACCAAGAACAAAGAATTTCTTGCATAAGGAAGTGGAGACATTAGTTGACTTCATTGAGCAGAGATGGCAGGAGCTGGATACCAGCAACAGAGGTCGCATAAAAGTGCCACCCAAAGAAATGAAGAAACACTGGAACCAAGTTGCAGAAGATTACTGCGCAGTGGTGCATACCAGGAGATCTGGAACCAGTGTAAAAAGAAATGGCATGACCTTTGTCAAGTAGTTAGTGTAAGTAATATTTTCATTTTTCAATGGAATCGTAATTGTAAATGTGACTATCTGTATATGTCCCACCCTGCAGAAAGATGCACTCTGTAAAAAGTTATATTTTAATCTTTGCAGAAGAAATTGGCCACAACAAAAGGGAAACAACTCGAACAGGAGGAGGCACGCCCAATCTGCATCCATTGACACCCTTGGAACAAAGGGTAGCTGCTATGATGAGTCGTACATGGAGAAAAGCAATCTGGGTCCATACGCAAGGGAGAGGGTAAGTCCTGAAAATGCATCATGGCCCTTCAAATCAACCTGCTGCCTGGCCTGCTATGTGTGAGAGTACTCATGCCACCCATCTTGCCCCCTCCTCTGTTGCTAAACATTTAACTGTTCTGTTATATTTTGCAGAAGATGATGATGCCAATCCTGAAGATCCAGAACAAGAACCAGAAGCGGACGATGCAGACCAAGGTTGGCAGCAGGCGATGACTTCAGGGGAGACCTTCCAACTTAATATTTATGAGCCCACGTTAGCGGACATCAGTGTTTCAGCCCCTTGCATAGGTTCTTATTCCACCTTCCATGGTTTCACAGATTCCAACGTTGCAAGTCCCAGTGGTGCTGCTGGTGTAATGCAGCAGTTTACACCCACTGCCCCACCGTCCCAGCCTGTGCCTCCCACTTCCATAGGTACTGGTTTGACCTTCCATGGTTTCACAGATTGTGACGTTGTGGGTCCCAGTGGTGCTGCTGATGTAATATGCAGCAGCTTACACCCACTGCCCCACTATCTCAGTCCGCGGCTCCCACCCGAGTGCTGCCGTTTGGAACACCCAGGGTCCCACCGTCCCAGCCCGCGGCTCCCAGTGGAGTGGTGCCGCGACGCAGACCCAGGCAGAGGAGGAGGAGTTTGGAAACACGCTCTCCTGAGCAACAACAGCGTGCAACAGATGTGGCTCAGGTTGTGGCATTGGCTGTGGAGAGCAATGACCTTACCTGATCACTCGTGGACAGCGTCAGTGCAGTGGGTGAAGAGGTAACGGTACTGACGGGAGAAATAGCAGTAATGATATGGGAAATGAGGGAGGGAATGTCCGAGGGAGTGCAAGTATGGCACAGGCCGTCAGGGAGGGCATGCAAGTGATGACACAGGCCATCAGGGAGGGCCTGGGTGAGGTAGCTGTTGCAATAAGGGCACATAGCCCGGCCAATCAAATGACACCCCCATGAAGAAGTGAACATTCACCGAGATGTGGATGAGAGATGGTTGCAGTCTTTCTTTGCAACTTTTGTTCTTGTTCTTGATGTAACTGTAGTAACGTTTTTCAAATTGCAATTGTTTTGTAAGTCTTGTAACTTTACAAGTTTTTAAGTGATCTTCAAGTCATATTAAAATGTAACAAATATTTTATTACAATGACGCTAACTTTTCAATAAAATATTTTTTCATTAAAACTGAATCATGTTCCATTAACACAATACAACATAGGAACAACTCCAAAAAATAAACATATCCATGCGCAACAGTTGTCGCAGAGCCCTGAGGCATCAGTAATTGAAACGTTCACGGATGAGCTGCTGGCGCAGGGCTCGAGCAATCGTTAAAGGAGCATGATGGACCGACCTCCTCCGACCTCGTGCTCCGGCATCAGGCACTTGCATGCTTTCCTGATCGTCTTCATCATCCTCATCCTGCTCTTCCAAATTACTATCAGGCACTCGTCCCTCATGTGGGTCTTCTGGTTCCACTACCAGCTCCTGCTGCCTCATGATGGTTAAGTTATGCAGCATGCAGCACACAACAGCGAACTGACCGACAATCTTAGGAGAGTATTGCAAGTGGCCTCCGGAATGGTCCAGGCATCAGAAACGCTGTTTCAAGATGCCAATAGTCCTCTCTATGATGCTGTGCATCGCAATGTGCGCCATGTTGTATTGATGGTCAGCATTCATCTGTGTTAGGCGTAGGGGCATCATGAGCCAGATGGCCAGGCCATACCCTTTGTCTCCCAGTAGCCAGCTCTGTCCTTCTGGCTGCTGCTCAAACATGTCAGATATAATGCTGTCGCGTAGGATGAACACATCATGGGTGCTGCCAGGATATCTCGCATCGACTGACATGATGTGCTGCTTGTCGTCACACACGAGCTGCACATTAATGGAGTGGAAACCTTTTCTATTCCTGTACTGCTCGGAATCCTCCACAAGGCAATGTGTGTACAATCAATGCAGCCCTGTACCTTTGGGAAGCCAGCAATCCTGGAGAAGCCCACAACCCTGTCATGCATTGCTTGGCCGGTCATTGGGAACTTGATGAAGTCATTCCTCCGCAGGCATGTATTGCATGTTGAGAGATGGCGCACACATCTCCAGTTGTAGCTTGAAACGATCCCGAGGCATAGAAGGAAAGTGCAGCTGTTACCTTCACTTCAATAGACAGGGCAGTCGGCGTTTTGCTTCTGAGCTGCAAATCTGCTCTCAATATATCACAGATCTCAACGACAACTTCGCTGCGGAAACGCAGCTTTTTGACAAAAATCAGCCTCGCTCATGTCCAGGTACGAGCGTCTGGCTCGATATTGTCGACGTGGGTAAGGTCTCCTGCCCATCAGCCTACGGGCTATGACGTTCCTGGTGCGGTGAGCTCTAATCAATTCTCTCCTATGCAGTGAATTGATGGATTATGGTTCTCCATGGTGTTGATAATGCAGCAACCATATTTGAAGTACAAATTAAACTTTTAAACTTGCTGGCTGGCTTTCCCTCCCGGTGCTTTGTACGCCTCCCCTGTCCCCTGTCCCCTGGTCGAACGACCTGAATCTTCGCAGCTGGAAGGCTGCTGCCGCCGTCGCTGTGTGTGGGTGGACTGATGCCTGCCGCCCCTGTCCCCTGGCCGAACTGCCTGAATCTTCACAGCTGGAAGGCTGCTGCTGCTGCTTCAGACAGGTAGGAAAATTCAATATATTTTTTATTTGCTTTGTTTATCATTTATTATTCAGGATGGCTCTTTATTTGTAGAAATGAAACTGTTAAATACTTTTAAAATTCCATACCTTCTCTCTTCCCACCCCCCTCTCGTTCCCTACGCCCAATTCCTAAAATGTAGGCAAGGTTTTTCTGAGCGTACAAAAATCTGCACTTACTCCATTCTAAGTTAGTTTGGAGTAAGTTTTCACTGCCTAAACTTGCAAAACAAGCGTAAGTGGCTGGACACGCCCCCTTTTGAAAAAAATCTGTTCTACAATGAAACTATTCTAACTCACTAGAACTGGAGCAAACTAAATGCTGAAAGTTGCAATTTCTAAGATGCTCCATTCTAAATTAGTTGCTCAAAAAAAATAGGAGCAAGTCAGGCCGAAACTTGAGCACTACAACAGGTGACTAAAAGACTGGTCAAAGAGGTCAGTTTTAAGGAAGGGGAAGATGTAGAAAGGCAGAGAGGGTTAAGAAGGGAATTAAAGAGCTTATGGCCTAGGTAATTAAAGGCACAGCCACCAATGATGACGTGAAGAAAATCAGGGATGCGCAAGAGGCCAGAATTGGAGGAGCGCAGAAATCTGGGAGGGTTGTCGAACTGGAAAAGGTTACAGAAAATACAAAGTCATGGAGGGATTTGAAAACAAGGATGAAAATTTTAAAAATCGAGTCATTGCTGGACGAGGATCCATTGTAGATCAGCAAGTACAGAGGTGATGTGTGAACGGGACTTGGGCAGCAGAGTTTTGGATGAGCTCAAGTTTACATAGGGTGCAAGGTGATAGGCCAGCTAGGAGAGCACTGGAATAGTCTAATCTAGAGGTAACAAAGGCAACAATGAGGGTTTTAGCAGCAGACGATGTGAGGAAGGGGCAGGGACAAGCAATGTTATGGAGGTGGAAGTAGGCGGCCTTGGTGATGGAAAGGGTATGGGGTCAGAAGCTGAGCTTAGGGTCAGATAGGATGCCATGGTTGCACACAGTCTGGTTCAGTCTTGGACAGTGGCCAGGGAGAAGAATGGGTTCACTGGCTAGGCATTAACCAAAGGAACTCAGTAATTATAAGCAACAGTGAAAACTTCTTTAGGTCATAGGTAATCATACACTTCAGAGAAGAGCACGGTGTTAAAAACTACAGTACAGCTAGAAAAAATGCACTCAAAATCCTTCCATTATCTGAATGCGTGGGTTAGATTTTACTCGCTAAATCACCTATTTACTAACTGTAATTAAAGAAAGTGTCTGTAAGCACTCCTGCTCCTGTGCACCATCACTGGCAGGACAGGCTATGTACAGCCTGACAAGTTTAGATAGGTAGTTTTCATTTCAAATGTGGGCAGGAATGTATATTGGTAAAAGCTGACCAGTGCGTAATGTATTAACAACTCAAATTCAGTTTAATCTACATGTCTCAAATAATGCTATGGTGAGAATGATTAATACAGTTAACATTCTGTACTTCAACAGATTTCAAAATGCAATGATGCATGTTTAATAGGATATTATGTATTAAAATGAAGCTACATGCCATAATTAAAATCACAAACTTTAACAACATGCTTGCCATCCAATACTGCCAAGACCAGTTTCAGATTCAAGACTTTGTCATACATTTGTGAGAGCACCACAGTAAATATATTTGAATTTATTAATTTAAAAAAAACTGTCCTGATGGCTTAGCGGGTAAATACACTTGTACTAAGTTATACAAACCAGGAATGTCCTAGGTTCAATTTCTGGCCCTGTTAACTAATCTATCCTAAGACAACAGCTCAAGTAACATAACAGCATAATTTTGAACATCTCTTAAATCTCCACTTAACCTTCTCTGCTCTAAGGAGAACAATCCCAGCTTCTCCACAAAACTGAAGTCTTTCATCCCTGGAACCATTTTAGTAAATCTCCTCTACACCTTCTCCAAGGCTTTGACATCCTTCCTGAAGTATGGTGCCCAGAGTAGGACACAGTTCCTTCTGGATTTTCAATGACTCAGTGCAGTTTCAAGCACTGGTCTGCGCTGCATTAACCAATCCCAACCAAAAAAGCACTTGGGTTGCTAAAGTTGGCCTCAGCATCCTCGGGCACTAGGGAAGAGTTCCTACTCCTGATATGTAACCAATGAGTCCTGGTCGAAAGTGTGGATGTGAATTGGGACAGGACTGGCTCAGTTGTGATGTGCCCTGTGATCAAACAGCTTGCCAACACTCTATCTATGGGTGTAATGAAGGATAGGATTAATTCCATATCGAGGCCTCTTCATGAAGTTTTGCTCTTTCTCAAACTGTATTCAAGAAAGCAAAACACTCTTGCCTTAATGGCATTCTGACCTTTGAGAAAGGTAGCTTGTATTCTTCTATATGGAGATAGTAAACCAATTTTTTTCTCAGCCATCTTGGCAATAGAGGTGCCGCCCACTCCCTGGTTGGGTCGGGGGGGGGGGGGGGGGGAGGACAAGATTTCCATTCATAAAATGCTAAAGCTTAGAAGGAGGCCAATCAGCCTATTGCACCATCTCTTTGAAAGAGCTATCCAATTAGTCCCACTCCCCTGATCTATTCGCATCACTCTGTGAATTCTTTCCCTTCAAGTATTTATCCAATTGCCTTTCGAATGTTACTATTGAATCTGCTTCCACCACCCTTTCAGGCTGCGTATTCCACATCACAACAACACACTGCATAAAAACGTGTCCGCATGTCGTCTCTGGTTCTTTTGCCAATTTCCTTAAATCTGTGTCCTCTAGTTACCGACTCTTCTGCCGCTGCAAACAGCTTCTCCTTATTTACTCTATCAAAACCCTTCATGATTTATGAACATAGAGCTGTATCAAATTTTCCCTTAATCTTCTCTACTCCACGGAGAACAACCCCAGTTTCTCTAGTCTCTCAACATAACTGAAGTCTTTCATCCCTGCAAAATCTCTTCTGCACCCTCTCGAAGGCCTCGACATTCTTTCTAAAGTGTGATGCCCAGAATTAGACACAATACTCAGTTGGAGCCTGAGATTTGGCATAACTTCCTTGCTTTTGTACTCTATGCCTCTATTTATAAAGCCAAGGATTGCATATGCCTGTTTAACAACCTCTCAACTTGTCCTGCTACCTTCAAAGACTTGTCTATATACAACGCAGGTCTCTGTTCCTGCACCCCCTTTAAAATCATACCATTTAGTTTTTGTTGTCTCTCCTCATTCTTCCTACCAAAATGAATCACTTCACAGCATTAAGTGCCATCTGTCATGTGTCTGCCCATGTCACCAGTCTACATCCTCCTCACTGATTACTAAATTTACGAGTTTCGGGTCATCTGCAAACTTTGAAATTATGCCCTATATACCCAAGTCCAGGTCATTATATATATATCAAAAAGGGCAATGGTCCCAACACCGACCTCTGGGGAACAACACTGCACACTTCCCTGGTTAGAAATCAGGGATGCCTAAAAATGTGTAAAACCGATACAAATGCTGTGTTTTAAATCGTTGTTTAGAACTGGAGACGAATGCTTAGAAATTCTAATGTCTTGGTACTCTGCTCAGATGTTATAGCATCCTCGACTATGACAACCATTATCTGTGGTTTTCAAGTTAAAACGTCAGCTTTGTTGTGAATCTTTAAGACAATTTGTTACAGAAAGACTTAAAATGGATGGAAGTTATGAGAGTTAACGTAAACATGTTGCTATGTCGTAAAGAAGATAACGACGCTGAAGCGAGCAGTTTTCTGGTTTGGCCTCATGGGATCAAAGGAGATGATAGGGATGAGAGAGCTAAATAATTTCCTCAGGGAGAAACCCTAAGTTAGTGTAAACAGAGAATGACGTGGCCAAAGTCGTAAGGCATCTTTAGGGGATTGTTTCTAGAATCGAGACAAAGAACTAGAAGCCTTATTGGACATTAAATGTTTAGGGAAACCTCTATAGGTCAAAAGGTCTGGTCAATATCCCAGGTCAGGACCACTCCTAAAAATAGAATAAAAGTAGCCTAGTCAAGATTGACCGCACAGTGTGAGGGGAAAGTGAACAGAAGTTGAGCTGGTCGAACACTCTTGGGGCTAAACTTTACAATGTAAGAACATAAAAAATAGGTGCAGGAGTAGGCCATTTGGCCCCTCGAGCCTGACCCGCCATTCAATATCATGGCTGATCTGATCATGGACTCAGCTCCACTTCCCTGCCTGCTCCCCATAACGCATTACTCTCTTATCACTCAAAAATCTGTTTATCTCTGCCTTAAATATATTCAATGACCCAGCCTCCACAGCTCTCTTGGGCAGAGAATTCCATAGATTTACAACCCTCAAGAAATTTCTCCTCATCTCAGTTTGAAATGGGCAGCCCCTTATTCTAAGACTATGTCCCTTAGTTTTAGTTTCTCCTATGAGTGGAAATATCCTCTCTGCATTCACCTTGTCGAGCCCCCTCATTATCTTATATGTTTCGATAAGATCACCTCTCATTCTTCTGAACTCTAATGAGTATAGGCCAAACCTACTCAACCCATCTTCATAAGTCAACTGCCCTCATCTCCGGAATTAACCTAGTGAACCTTCTCTGAACAGCCTCTAATGAAAGTATATCCTTCCTTAAATACAGAGACCAAAACTGGACGCAGTACTCCAGGTGTGGCCTCACCAATACCCTGTACAGTTGTAGCAGGACTTCTCTGCTTCTATAGTCCATCCCCCTTGCAATAAAGGCCAACATTCCATTTGCCTTCCTGATTACTTGCTGTACCTGCATACTAACCTTTTGGGTTTCATGCACAAGGACCCCCAAGTCTCTCTGTACTGCAGTACTTTGAAATTTTTTTCCAATTAAATTATAATTTGCTTTTCTATTATTTCTGCTAATGTGGATAACCTCACATTTTCTCACATTATACTCCATCTGCCAAATTTTTGCCCACTCACTTAGCCTGGCTATATCCCTTTGCTGATTTTGTGTGTCCTCCTCACAATTTGCTTTCCCACCCATCTTTGTATCAGCAGCAAACTTGGCTATATTACACTTGGTCCCTTCATCCAAGTCATTAATATAGATTGTAAATAGTTGAGGACCCAGCACTGATCCCTGTGGCACCCTACTAGTCACTGCCAACCGGAAAATGATCCATTTATCCCGACTCTCTGTTTTCTGTTAGTTAACCAGTCCTCTATCCATGTTAATATATTACCCCCAACCCAGAGAGCTTTTATCTTGTGCAGTAACCTCTTATGTGGCACCTTATCGAATGCTTTCTGGAAATCCAAATACACCACATCCACTGGTTACCCCTTATTCATCCTGTTCATTACATCCTCAAAGAACTCCAGAAAATTTGTCAAACATGATTTCCCTTTCATAAAACCATGCTGACTCTGATTGAATCATGCTTTTCCAAATGTCCCGCTACTGCTTCCTTAATAATGGACTTCAGCATTTTCCCAATGATAGATGTTAGGCTAACTAGTCTATAGTTTCCTGCTTTTTGTCTGCCTCCTTTTTTAAAAAAAAATAGTGGCATTACATTTGCGGTTTTCCAATCTGCTGGGACCAGCTCAGACTCCAGGGAATTTTGGCAGATTACAACTATCTCTGTAGCCACTTCCTTTAAGACCCTAGGATGTAAGCCATCAGGTCCAAGGGACTTGTCCGCCTTTAGTCCCATTATTTTACCTAGTACCACTTCATTAGTGATAGTGATAATGCATTAAGTTTTCCCTACCCTTGATTATCCACTATTAGAATGTTCTTAGTGACTTCTACCGTGAAGACTGATACAAAATATTTGTTCAACGTCTCTGCCATTTCCCTGTTCTCCATTATTAATTCCCTAGTCTCATCTTCTAGGGGACCAACATTTACTTTAGTCACTCTTTTCCTTTTTATGTACCTGTAGAAACTCTTACTATCTGTTTTTATATTCCGTGCTAGTTTAGTTTCATAATCCATCTTCCCTCTTTTAATCCTATTTTTAGTCGTTCTCTGCTGGCTTTTAAAAATTTCCCAATCCTCTGGCCTCCCACTAGTCTTGACCACATTGTATGCCTTGGTTTTCAATTCGATATCCTCCCTTATTTCCTTAGCTAGCCATGGATGGTTATCCCTTCTCTTATAGTCTTTCCTTCTCATTGGGATATGTTTTTGTTCCGAATTATGAAATATCTCCTTAAATGTCTGCCACTGCTCATCAACCATCCCATTAAATCGTCTATTTTCCCAGTCCACTTTAGCCAACTCTGCCCTCATACCTTTGCAGTCTCCTTTATTTAAGCTTCGGATCCTGGTTTGAGAACCAACTATCTCACCCTCCAACTGAATTTGAAATTCAACCATGCTATGATCATTCATTCCCAGAGGATCTTTTACGATGAGATCATTTATTAATCTTGCCTCATTACACAGTACTAGATCTAAGATAGCCTTCTCCCTGGTTGGTTCTGCAACATACTGTTCAAGGAAACTATCCCGTATACAGTCTATGAACTCCTCCCTGGCCAATTTGCATTATCCAAATCAATATAAAGGTTAAAATCACCCATGATTATTGCCGTTCCTTTATTACAAGCCTCCGTTACTTCTTGAGTTATACTGCGTCCAACTATGATCGCTATCACCCAAAAATGGGCGATAGTTCCGCTATTTCTATTTTTCAGATTCGCTGGAATATCGCCCATTTTAAAAACCGCTAGTTTTGCCTTTTTCATTTGGGCGATGGCCTGAGCAATGTATTCAGTTGTGCAAGGCTGGTGTCCATAGCAACTTCCGTTCTGCACATGCATGTTTTTTTTTTTAAGCAAAGAAGTTTTCCTGTGATTTGGGAGATCAGGGGTTATCTGCACATGCTCAGAAGAGAGAGAGAGAGAGAGAGAGAGAGAGAGAGAGAGAGAGAGAGAGAGAGAAAGGAAACAGTCTGTTCATTTTAAGCATGTCTAGTGATATCAGTATGCAGCAGGAGAAACTGTCAGGGAGAAGGAGGATGAAAGTCTTCTCGGAGGAGGCGAATAAGGCCCTCGTTAATGAGGTGGGGAATAGGTGGGGCCAATTAACCCGGGGTGGCCGTGGGAAACCTCCCCTTCGGACCTACCATAAAATATGGGGTGATATCGCCGCCGTTGTTTCATCGGTGGCCCACGATAGGCGTGAGACAGACCAGTGTCGCAAGAGGTGGAACAGCCTGGTTCCTTCAGCAAGAGTAAGTATTAAATGATTACATTTTAAATTGAAATGATGCACTGAATTGATTAGAATGTAAATCTGCCGGATTGCAATTAAGCTGGGTAACCTTGGGTAGCTTCCCTGCTAAGATTTGGACTGGGTTCGGAATCTGCGCCCTTTAAGTCTAATTTTGCTGAGATGCCTTACATTTAATCAACAGTATTCATTAATTATTATTATTTAAAGGAATGACTGGAAGCAGACAGACCACAAACATTCAGCATTTCTACCACTTTAGTTTAGGAGAACTTTTGTGTGCTATGAGCAAGTCTTCAACTTGGGCACCGTCTTCTTTTTGATTACGTTGGTGGATGGGGCACGACTGAGCACTGAGGGGTCCGGTCACCTTTACCCAGACTGTGAGAGTCTCTCCGGCTGCTGTCACTCTCACAGTGACCCAGCCTGGACTGGGGGAGAGCTGCCGTGGCTCACTGTCTGCCCTGGGACACTTTGGGACATTAGCTCTGGCCACACGGAGGTCTCCAAGTGCAGTCCAGGGACACAGTGCCCCCTCCCATTATAGTCCTGTCATTGCCGAGCTCACCAGCGGTCCTGATTTCCCCCCCCCCCCCCAGGGACCTCCATCGATTCAAATAAACTGCCTACCTCCCCTCAGGTGCCGAATGGCAAGGCCCATGGATGGGGCCTTTCTTGGAGATTGTACACGAGATGTTTGGAGTCAAGCATTAGTTCATAAATAAGATCTTAAATATTTTCTTTGAACGTAGATGTTATAAATCATATTAGCATATAACGTTAAAGTTATGGATTAATAGAATGCGGGGTGACTAATTGTGGATTATAATATCTGTTGTTTTCCGTAATAGTACCTAGTCAATTAGCTTATGCCATGCTCGTCACGTTTGCAGAGGAAGATATCTAAGAAACATGCGGAGTAGGGGCGGACTGGAGGAGGGCCTGCTGAGCTCCACCCGCTCACAGACTTAGAGGAACGTGCCGCAGCACTAGTGAGCACCCATAATCGTTCTGCCACCCGTGGTGGTGCAGATCCCGTTGTTGTGCCACGTGAGTAATATGTAAAGCTGTGGTAAACCAGTGGTAATTTAAAGGCATTTCATTATAATATATGAATGATGTAATGTTATGCATGCAGCTTCTGTACTCCCATGTTAATCATATGCAACTTCTCACATTCACATTTATTGCAGTAGTGTTGCTCCTTGTACATATGCCAGCGCAGCGCAAGCATTCTCATGTCTACCCTTCTCTTCTAATAACCTCAATTATGTTTTGCAGCTCCCCAGGTGCAAAGGGAGGCCCCTGCACCAACCCCTTTACCGCTGCAAGTCGTCATCATCACAGGCGACGAACAGGAATCTGAGGAGGAGGAAGAGGAGCCAGAGTTGTCATCTGTGGTACCTGCGGCCACGTCATCCTCAACGGATGAAGTAGCGGGGCCAAGCGGCTTGCAGCAGGACACTCCAAGGCGTCCAGTGCCCACGCGGATCCCGCGGAGGTTGAGTCGGCGAGGTAGGCACACGCTGCGATGGGCGGATGCAAATGAGGACATGGTCGCACTGTCAAGGGCGAGCGTCGACATAGGGTCGAAAGCTCCTCCGGGCTCTTGGTGGGTTGACCAGCAACATTGCCACACTGTTCCCACGAATAACGGAGGGTGTGGAGCGGGTAGTTGCAGCAATCGGTCGAACGACCAACTGTCGATGCCTTGTGGCTTGCGACAGTGTCGGGAGACGGCATTGCACCCAAAGGTGCTGTCACACCAACCACCATGACAGATTCGAGACGGGAGGAAGAACTTCCTTCTGACTCGGAAGACATTTCTTTGGAAACGTCTTCTCCTCCAGCCATGAAGTCATTCTACCGACGTCAACCCCTCACAGCAGCTGGCCTCCAGGTGCTCTGCTGCAAGACGTCTTGGTCCCATTACTCGGGGAGTGAATGGGAAACGGGGGGTTACTACGGGGGGGGGGGGGGTGTCGTCAAGGTGTAGGAGGTAAGCGTGGCGCAGGTTGGGGGGGGCGCTGTATATTGTTATTAAAAAAAATTGTTGAATATTCACTGTTGGGGATGGTGAGAGGGTGTTATATTGTTGTGTTAAAAATGTTGTTTACTGTTGGGGGTGTTATATAGGTTTTGTTAAAACATTTTTAAATTACGTCTTCAATTATTAAACATTTTAATTTAAGCTTACAATTGTTGTGAAGTGTCTTATAATGACGTACGGTAAAACATCAATACAATGGTTGGAAACAATGGCCATGGCAAGGATGAAACGTAACGCAACTGTAACTGTCACCAATGTAACTTCACGCAAAGCATTCATTTATCAGCTGCTGACGCAAGAGTTTTGCAGCTGCGTAACTACCACGGGGCTTTTCCAGTGTTGTAGAGGGGGATCGATTCATCGACAGACTGATTATCCTCCCAGAGATCCTCGTCCTCCTCTTCTGCCTCCCCTCTCTCCGGAGGTGGACCTGTGGTTCCATCTGGCAATTGTTGTCCTCTCCTGATAGCTTGGTTATGCATTATGCAGCACACCACAATGAACTCAGCGACCTGCTCAGGATGGTATTGTAGGTTGCCTCCTGAGTGTTCCAGGCATCTGAAGTGCTGCTTAAGCACTCCAATTGGCTTTTCGACAATATTGCTTGTCGCTATCTGGCTTTCATTGTAGCGCTTCTCGGTTTCTGTCTGGGGTATACACAGGGAGCGTCCTGAGCCAGCTGTCAAGGCCATATCCTTTATCCCACAGCATTCAACAGTGACCTTGTGGCTGACTGTTAAACAGGTCAGACACAGTGCTCTCAAGCAAGATGTGCGCATCATGGATGCTCCATGGAAAATTTGCATTTACTGCCATGATTATTTGCTTGTGGTCGACAACGAGCTGCACATTCAGGGACTGGTATCCCTTTCGGTTCCGAAACACCTCTGCATCCTGTAAAGATGCTCGCATGGCGATGTGCGTACAGTTTATTGCTCCCTGCACCTTGGGGAAGTTTGCTATTCTCGAGAAATCAAAAACCCTTTTACTCTGTGTATTCCTGATCAAAGGGAAGTTTATAAAGTCCATCCTGCATGCATAAAGGGCTTCAGTCATCTGTCGAATGCAGCAATGTGTGGCGTGCTGAGAGATACCGCAAATGTCGCCAGCTGAGGCCTGAAAGGAGCCCGATGCGTAGACGGAAAGTACCACAGTAACCTTAACCTCAACGGGCAGTGCGGTCCTGATGGTGCTGGTCGGCTGCAGATCTCCCTTAATTAGCTGGCATATCTCACTGATGACCTCATTTGGAAGCTCAGCCTTGTAACGCACGTGTTATCGGACAAGTTCAGGTGCGATGACTTATCGCTGTAAATGCATTGGGTGCAACATAGAAACTAGGTGCCGGAGTAGGCCATTCGGCCCTTCGAGCCTGCAACACCATTCAATATGATCATGGCTGATCATGCAACTTCAGTACCCCATTCCTGCTTTCTCTCCGTACCCTTTGATCTCTTTAGCCGTAAGGGCCACATCTAACTCTCTTTTGAATATATCTAACGAACTGGCCTCAACAACTTTCTGTGGTCGAGAATTCCACAGGTTCACAATTCTCAGTGAAGAAGTTTCTCCTCATCTCGGTCCTAAATGGCTTACCCCTTTATCCTTAGACTGTGACCCCTGATTCTGGACTTCCCCAACATCGGGAACATTCTTCCTGCATCTAACATGTCCAATCCAGTCAGAATGTTGTGTTTTTCTATGAGATCCTCTCTCATTCTTCTAAATTCCAGTGAATATAAGCCTAGTCCAATCTTTCTTCATACGTCAGTCCTGCCATCCCGGGAATCAGTCTGGTGAACCTTCGCTGCACTACCTCAATAGCAAGAATGTCCTTCCTCAGATTTGGAGACCAAAAATGTACACAATATTTAAGGTGCGGCCTCACCAAGGCCCTGTACAATCGTAGTAAGACCTCACTGCTCCTATACTTAAATCCGCTCGCTATGAAGGCCAACATGCCATTTGCCTTCTTCACCACCTGCTGTACCTGCATGCCAACTTTCAATGACTGAAGTACCATGATACCCAGGTCTCGTTGCACCTCCCCTTTTACTAATCTGTCACCATTCAGGTAATAATCTGCCTTCCTGTTTTTGCCGCCAAAGTGGATAACCTCACATTTATCCACCTTATACTGCATCTACCATGCATTTGCCCACTCATCTAACCTGTCCAAGTCACCCTGCAGCCTCTTAGCATCCTCCTCACAGCTCACACTGCCACCCAGCTTAGTGTCATCCGCAAACTTGGAGATATTATATTCAATTCCTTCGTCCAAATCATTAATGTATATTGTAAATAGCTGGGGTCCCAGCACTGAACCTTGCAGTACCCCACTAGTCACTGCCTGCCATTCTAAAAAGGACCCGTTTATTCCTACTCTTTGCTTCCCGTCTGCCAACCAGTTCCCTATCCACGTCAATACATTACCCCCAATACCATGTGCTTGAATATTGCACACTAATCTCTTGTGTGGGACCTGGTCACCACCTCCTCAGCAGTCTGCCACCTCTTTGATTGGGCACATAATGCTCTTCAATATACCTTCTCCCATCTCTATTCTGCAGCATGTGATTAGTAATCAATATTGGTTGAGAAATTACAGGCCCCATCACTATAAATGTCCTTCATTTGTCCTCAACAAATACAAATGTGATTAGATCATTGGCAAGAGTCAAAAAAGGCCCTTAAAATCACTCACAAATTGCTTCTCCTGACAAACACTTCAAGCAGCCTTTTAGTAAAGATTCTCAGAGTTCCAAAATAGCAATCCGTAGTGCCGAGTTAAGGTCAGGTGATTGCAGCTTTTCTTCAGCGCCTTTTTGGGCCAGCGATCATTTGGGCGAATTGCCGAAAGTAGCGCTCGATGATAATCTGGGCCATAATCGGGTGCTCGTTTCCATTATAAACATTATTCTCGTCATTTTTTTTTTCAATAGGCCGGGCGATGCAGCTCATTCATGTATGCCGAAAGTTGCGCCGCTGATAAATGGGCTATAATCAGGCGCTAGTTTCCACTTTTCAACAAATATGGACTATAGCCTGCATCTCAGTGCTTATATGGGTGATGATGTACCAAAAGTCTAGCCCTTAAGTGAACCCATGCTTTACCGAAGGAAGCTCTAGACAGAGAAAGAGACTGCAAGCCAGAGAACTGCTCACGTGCACCAGCCGTTTGTCTGATCAGAATTGATAGCAACTACCTGTTAGTTTTTTTGTGTGAAATATAACTAGTGTGTTATATTCCATCTTAAACACAAAATATCCATCAGATTGGTTTACAGTCGATCCTGATTATTAAAGTGACCAGAGATAGCCTTAAACTGGGCTATTTCTAATACTCTCCGGTCTGAAAAACCACCGCTCACCACTGTTCCCTGTCCCTTAGCCAATTTTCCTTTAATCCCATGGACTTCAATTTTGCTAACAAGTGTATTACGTGGTTCTTTATCAAACGTCTTTTGAAAATCCATATACACATCAACCACCGCAAGACTCTCATAAATTCACTCCATTACTTCATCAAAGAACTCAATTAAATTAGTCAATCACAATTTGCCTTCAACTAACCCGGGATGGCTATCATTTATTAACCTATATTTCCCCATTTCCAATTACTTTTGGCCCGGATTAATGTCTCAATTTTTTCCCCACCATCGACGTTACGCTAACTGGCCTGTTGTTGCCAGGCTTATCCCTCTTCCCTTTGTTTGAATAGGGGTACAACATTTGCAATTCTCCAATCTTCTGGCACTACTTTTGAAGAAGTTACCACAAGTTGGAGGTGAAGAAAGCACAAATGAGAATGAAGAGAGAGAATGTGAGCAAGAGTGAAGAGAGAGAAAGAAGGAAAGAAGAGGTCATAACTGGAAATCTTGGAGAGAGATTTAAATGTATCTTGATAATGATGATACAAAAATTGGCCGTGTGGTTGCTAGTGGGGACGAAAGCTGTAGAGTGCAGGCAGATAACAATGGACTGGTCAGGTAGCCAGAAAAGTAGCAAATGGAATTCAATCCTGAAAAGTATGAGGTAATGCATTTTTGGAGGGCTAACAAGGCAAGGGAATACACAATAAATGGTAGGATAAGATGGTTAAGGAGGCATACGGGATGCTTTTCTTTATTAGCTGAGACATAGAATATAAGAGCAGGGAGGTTATGCTTGAACTGCATAAAACACTAGTTAGGCCACATTTAGAGTACTGCGTACCACATTACAGAAAGGAAGCATTGCACCAGAGGGGGCACAGATGAGATTAAAAAATTGTTCTTGGGTGTGGGTGCCGCTGTGGCAGAGGATTGCTTAGGGAGTCTCGTGTCTGGCATGCGAACTAAGTGGCCTGCCCAGCGAAGCTGATCGAGTGGGGTTTGTACTTCAATGCTGGGGATGTTAGCCTGGGCGAGGACACTGATGTTGGTGGATTTGCAGGATCTTGTGGAGACATCGTTGGTGATAAATCTCCAGCGACTCGATGTGTCTTCTGTACATCGTCCATGCCTCTGATCCATACAGGTATTACTACAGCCCTGTAGACTATGAGCTTGGTGTTAGGCTTGAGGATCTTTTTGGAACACTCTTTTCCTCAGGCCGAAGGCTGCACTGGAGGCGATATTGAATCTCCAGATCAAAGTCTGCCTTTGTTGACAAGAGGCTCCCGAGGTATGGGAAGAGGTCCACATTGTCGAGGGCCGCGCCGTGAATCTTGATGACTGGAGGGCAATGCTGTGCGGCGAGGTGGAGGACCTTTGCCTTACGGATGTTAAGTATAAGGCCCATGCTTTCATATGAGAGGGAGGAGGGGGGGGGGGGGGGGGGGGGGAAGAGAGGAGGGGGGGAGAAAGAAGAGGGGGGGGGAGAAAGAAGAGGGGGGGGGAGAAAGAAGAGGGGGGGGGAGAGAAAGAAGAGGGGGGGAGAGAAAGAAGAGGGGGGAGAAAGAGGGGGGGGAGAGAAAGAGGGGGGGGAGAGAAAGAGGGGGGGGGAGAAAGAGGGGGGGGGAGAAAGAGGGGGGGGGGAGAAAGAGGGGGGGGAGAAAGAGGGGGGGGAGAAAGAGGGGGGGGAGAAAGAGGGGGGGGAGAAAGAGGGGGGGGGGAGAAAGAGGGGGGGGGGAGAAAGAGGGGGGGGAGAAAGAGGGGGGGGGAGAAAGAGGGGGGGGAGAAAGAGGGGGGGGAGAAAGAGGGGGGGGAGAAAGAGGGGGGGGAGAAAGAGGGGGGGGAGAAAGAGGGGGGGGAGAAAGAGGGGGGGGAGAAAGAGGGGGGGGAGAAGAGGGGGGGGAGAAAGAGGGGGGGGAGAAAGAGGGGGGGGGAAAGAGGGGGGGGGAAAGAGGGGGGGGAAAGAGGGGGGGGAAAGAGGGGGGGGGGAAAGAGGGGGGGGAAGAGGGGGGGGGAAAGAGGGGGGGGAAAGAGGGGGGGGGAAAGAGGGGGGGGAAAGAGGGGGGGGGAAGGGGGGGGGAGAAAGAGGGGGGGGGAGAAAGAGGGGGGGGGAGAAAGAGGGGGGGGGAGAAAGAGGGGGGGGAGAAAGAGGGGGGGGAGAAAGAGGGGGGGGAGAAAGAGGGGGGGGAGAAAGAGGGGGGGGGAGAAAGAGGAGAGAGGGGGAGGAAGAGGAGAGGGGGGGGAGGAAGAGGAGAGGAGGGAGGGAGGGAGGAGAGGGGAACGCTGAACAGGACCAGCCAACGAGAAGAAGCCGGGCCGAAGACTTTGGGCGGGGCCCGCCCCCAGCAAGATGCCGGGCAGGCAGGCCCCGCCGAAGACGTGAAGAGGGAGCGGACCGGAGCTGAAGGGGGGGGCGGGGTAGAGAGAGAGCGCGAGCGAGCTGGAGCTGAGCGGGAGCTGGGGGGGGGGGGGTGGAGAGGAGCAGCTGGCAGCGGAGCGGGAGTGGGGGGCAGGGAGCAGAGCAGGAGCTTGGGGGGGGGGGGGGGGGGGGGGCGAGGAAGAGGGAGAGGAGCCAGAGAGAGCGCGAGCTGAACGGGGGGTGGGGGGGGGGGGGGGGGGCCACAGCCGGAGCAGGAGCTGGAGGAGGGAGGTGCAGTCCGATCTTTTCAGAATGGCAGGCAGTGACTAGTGGGGTACCGCAAGGTTCTGTGCTGGGGCCCCAGCTGTTTACACTGTACATTAATGATTTAGACGAGGGGATTAAATGTAGTATCTCCAAATTTGCGGATGACACTAAGTTGGGTGGCAGTGTGAGCTGCAAGGAGGATTCTATGAGGCTGCAGAGCGACTTGGATAGGTTAGGTGAGTGGGCAAATGCATGGCAGATGAAGTATAATGTGGATAAATGTGAGGTTATCCACTTTGGTGGTAAAAACAGAGAGACAGACTATTATCTGAATGGTGACAGATTAGGAAAAGGGCAGGTGCAAAGAGACCTGGGTGTCATGGTACATCAGTCATTGAAGGTTGGCATGCAGGTACAGCAGGCGGTTAAGAAAGCAAATGGCATGTTGGCCTTCATAGCGAGTACAAGGGCAGGGAGGTGTTACTACAATTGTACAGGGCCTTGGTGAGGCCACACCTGGAGTATTGTGTACAGTTTTGGTCTCCTAACCTGAGGAAGGACATTCTTGCTATTGAGGGAGTGCAGCGAAGGTTCACCAGACTGATTCCCGGGATGGCGGGACTGACCTATCAAGAAAGACTGGATCAACTGGGCTTGTATTCACTGGAGTTCAGAAGAATGAGAGGGGACCTCATAGAAACGTTTAAAATTCTGACGGGGTTAGACAGGTTAGATGCAGGAAGAATGTTCCCAATGTTGGGGAAGTCCAGAACCAGGGGACACAGTCTAAGGATAAGGGGGAAGCCATTTAGGACCGAGATGAGGAGGAATTTCTTCACCCAGAGAGTGGTGAACCTGTGGAATTCTCTACCACAGAAAGTTGTTGAGGCCAATTCACTAAATATATTCAAAAAGGAGTTAGATGAAGTCCTTACTACTAGGGGAATCAAGGGGTATGGTGAGAAAGCAGGAATGGGGTACTGAAGTTGCATGTTCAGCCATGAACTCATTGAATGGCGGTGCAGGCTAGAAGGGCCGAATGGCCTACTCCTGCACCTATTTTCTATGTTTCTATGCCCCAGTGAGCCCATTCGGCCAGGGCTATGGGCTGCATGCTTCGGGCCCCTCCCGCAGAGTTTCGGGCGCCTGGAGCTACTGCACACACGCACGCACACTGTAGCGCGCATGTGCAGAGGTCCCGGCATTGTTTTCAGCGCAGGGACCTGGCTCCGCCCCCCCCCCCCCCCCCCACAGCTTGTGCTGCGCTGCGCCGAGGGCCTGGATCGACCCGAGGGAGTGGAGAATACCGAGGTAAGTTTTCGGCACGGTTTTGAGTGCGGAAATCAGGCGTGGCTCACTGGGCTGCGCCGTTCTAGGCGTGGCCCGAAACTTGAACCCAATATTCCTCACCAACCTAATGCATTACAAGTTCTTTAGATTAAAGGTCAAATATGATTGCACTAGAGAGGGTACAGAGATTTATGAAGATGTTGCCAGGACTGGAGAATTTTCACTATGAGGAAAGATTGGACAGGCTGGGATTGTTTTCTTGGGAACAGAGGAGGCTGAGGGGAGAGTTGATTGCGGTGTATAAAATTATGAGAGGCCGAAATGGAGTGGACCTATTTTCCTTAATGGAGAGGTCAATAACCAGGGGGCATAGATTTAAAGTAATGGTAAAAGGATTAGAGGGGAGTTGAAGACAACTTTTTTCACTTATACGGTGATGGGAGTCTGGAACTGAAAGGGTGGTCGAGGCAGGAATGCTCAGCACATTTAAAAAGTACTTAGATATACATTTGTAGTACCATAACCTACAAGAATACAGACCAAGAGCTGGAAACTGGGATTAGGTTGGATAGCTCTTTTTCAATCAGCACAGACACAATGGGTCGAATGGCCTCCTTCTGTGTTGCAAATATCTTTCATTCTATAAAATGCATTCCATATCTTTGTTAATAAACAGTGAGCAATGATTGCTATGAGAAAATATTTGCATCATATATTTTGGTAAAAAAAAACATATCCAAGAGAATTCAAAGAAAAGATTTTCACAAAAGTGGAAATTCTCGATATATCCACCAATAGAAGCCCTCCCGTGGCTTTGCTTCTGAGATCAGGACCTACAGTAAAGTTTTGGATATTTGCAAGGATAGCGCTTTGCCTAAACGATACACCTTACAGACCTCAGATGCAGTGTTTGCAATGGCGTATCTATCCATTATTTCACAAAACTTGCTTAACATGCAAGTAATTTTGTTCTGCTCCCCAAAAAAAATTTTATTCTCAGTTGTTAATATTTTTTGCTGTCCCTCCCACATTAGATTTGCTGGGCCATAAATTGCGGACGCTCCAGGTGTGTATGATTTGCGCGCACGCCTGAAGAGGCCCCACAAGTTCCGGGTTTAGGTGCACGAAGTGCATGCACCTAAACCCGAAACTTGTGATCTGTCAAAATGTCCTTTGACAGATCGTTTGCAGCCCCGAGAGAAAAGCCTTCGCGGGCGGAGAGTTAGGCTATCTGCCCAACTCTTGTCCAGCGAATGCCTTTAAAACTCTTATGCCTGGTCAAACTTTCACCAATGTAAAAGTTTTAAAAGATAGAAAAAATAGTTTAGGACAAATTTTTACAATTAAAAAACCTGTCTATGAAGGTCAGTTTATTTTTTACCATTAAAATGTTCTTTTAATTTCAAAAAAATAAATTTTTCTCAAACATTTAATTTCATGCATTTTTTATTAATTTTTTTTTTAAATTAAAGCTTTTTTTAAATTAATGTTTGTGTTTTCTTTGTTTTTAGGGGTATTCCCATTCATACAAATGGGAGCTCCCATTACTATGAATGAGAATACTACATTTTCCTTAGTGGTCCAGGTCCACATGATCCCAGGAAGCACTTACGCTTCTGGGAAATGTGGGCCTCTATGCTGGGCTGCGCAGCTAGGCCTGGGAACCGAAGTCTACGTTGGAGTGAGACCACAAGGTACTTTCAGGGTTTTTTGTGGTCGGAGGCATCTGTCCATGGGAAGCCACCAACCACAATTTTTGGCCCATTGTATTGGCTCAAGATGCTAATTAATTTGTTATTCTTCCTTCCCCTTGCCACCTTCCTCCTTTGTTCTTTACAAGATTGTAAAATATGGTTTTCCTCTTCCCTTCATTTCCATAGTGGATTTATATTTCTTGCTGAAGCTGAAACACTGCTTAGACAAATGTTCCTCACCGTCACTTTTTCCACTGACTAGCACCACAAAATTCCCGTAATACATCACACACATTTTGTTCTCCACAACAGGACAATGCACAAATAAAATTTCTAATTCAAGCCAGAGACAAAAGGGCAGGCCTATGGGAGGGGGCGCGGGGGAGTCATACAGGATCAATATTAAGTGACCAATTATATGAGTACATTTACTGTTCACTGTCCCCACCCAACCATAATGTCCAACCTGGAAGTGTCTAGAAAAAATCTCTGCAAAGAAACTTTTCTTGCTGCCATATTTTGCGGATGTAGATTATAAAACTGTTCCACTTCAGAGTGGATACAGTCAAGTTGAAAACAGCCTCTTAAAGTGTGCAAATTTCAGCTACAGATGAAGCACTGCAATGCTGAACATATTAAAATTAATTGAATGTGTCATTTGTTGCAGTTTGTGAAAAGAAGAGCTGCTACATTGGCATAATAAAAATAACTTTAAAACCTGCTTATCTAAGCAGTCCTTGAAAGACTATTATTTATGGGGGACCAAAAGCATCATGATTTAATCCAACCCTACATTTGACAGGTGATACTTCTTTGCAATTGAAGCTAAAATATTAATTTGGTCAAATGCTCAGCAACCCCCATCATCTTCCCAGGATCTCAGCTTCATTAAAGACTCCAAAGGACATTGAATATCTTAGACCATGGTTCACCTTGATTGTAGTCAGTGACTTACCAGAAATTGCATCTCCAATAACATTTAATTACAAAAGTACAGAATTTAGTAAAGCAGCAGAGTTGATTGAGAGATCTGAATTTTGTTGCCAATGTCAGGGGGAAAAGAGAAGGTGTAAGGGTTAACAACCTCCTTGTTAAAACTTCATAATAAAAACTGACAACAATCATTGTCCTACCTCAGTCTCGTCATAAAAAAATGTACTGCATAAATCTCCACTACCATTATCTGTACAATTTACAAATAATACAGTGCAAATATTATTATAGAAACATTTTAAAAACTATGGTCCGAGTTGTTTACAATGTATGGAAAGGAATTTAGCAGAATGGAATATAGCAATTTCAAAAATTGCAGCCAAACCATACCAGTAAAGATTGCTAAATTACAGATGTACCAAATCAAATTCAAAATGTATAGTTATACTAAGAGCTTGGAATCACTTTTACTGTAATCTTTAAACAGGTACAGCCATGCCTTTCCTGTTAATTGTCCCTCGCTTTCATTATCCCTTTTGACCTTCCAATCTGTGTCGTTTACTTTCTGTTTCGTTATATCAACTGTGAATTAAATTTAACTAAAGAAAAGGAATGCAGAATTAGAATGATAAGAATTTTCCATCAAGAACAAAGACTGCATATTTGCAATTTTAATTATATATCCATCTCTAAAATCCAAGCTGCTTAATGCATCTCTTCCACAGAAATACCAGGCAGTGTTCACTCCACTGAGTTAATGGTTGCATCTGTCACAAAAGCACGCTATGTAATCATTTCTCTACTCTCAGTACCCTGCAATATTTCTTAATGAATAAATGCAGACAGTAGGCAACATGGTAATTTCCTTTCTGGAACAAAAGCAATGCTCCCATCTTAATAACTGCACAGACATATTTTATATTCCCAATTCACAGTATTTTTTTCAATAGCTGAACAGATTGTCACAAAGGGATGCAATTTACAGCTAATTATTCCATTTAGGGTAGTGCAAGTATTTCCTAAAGTGCATTTTTTAAATAAAGATAAATTAAATCTTTCTCCCTCATCAACTTATCTAGCTTCCCCTTAAATGCATTTATGCTATTCTCCTCAACCATTGCTGATGGTAGCAAGTTTCACATTCTAACCACTCTCTGGGTAAAGAAGTTTCTCCTGAATTCCCTAGTTCCTTATTTTATATTTATGACCAGTAGAACTGGCCTCCCCCACAAGTAGAAACATTTTCTCTACGACTACCCTATCGAATTCCTTCATAATTTTAACATCTATCAGGTCATCCCTCAGTCTTCTGAGAGAAAAGAGCCCCAGCCTGTTCAGTCTTTCCTGATAGAACTGAGGTGTTATAACTATCATAGGTAATAGGCTTCCATGCTTAAAATTATGCATCTAAAGTACACACTGCTTGCACTTTTTCCTGAGAGACCAGATAGGTTTTTGTGCCCACGTGCTGTCCCTCGCGTCGTCTGTAACTCTCCAGGAGTTGCCATGCCTGTTTCAGGAGAGTTTACAGAGAATTACAGCACAGAAACACAACATTCGGACTAACTGGTCCACATTGGTGTTTAGGCTCCACACGAGCCACCTCCCACCAGACTTCATCTCACCCTATCTTCCTATTCCCCTCTCCCTTATGTACTTGTCTTGTAAACACACTCACTATACAGAGTAGGTATCGAACCCCTCCTCCACTGCACACTAAATGTGATCATATCTCTCACTTCAGCTGAAGCAAGGCTCCTTTAGGCAAGTTACAGCTTCCTGTATGTCTGTCACTTAGGAACAGATACAAATGCAAGATCTGTTGCATGGAAGTAACAGCAAACCTTCGGCAGCGCAGACTGACTGACTCAGGAAATAATACACGCCACATAGTGCGACCCCCACGGACTGACTCAGGGACTCGGGAAATAACACACCTCAAAACTGCCCGCAGCCCCCCCGTAAACAAGCACACCACCAGCAATCAGCTCCCCTTGGTAACCGGACCAACTGCCAGTAATCAGCTAAAATCAACAAAAAAATATGTATGTAAATTATATTTATATACTAACAATTTATTTCAATAAAAATGACAAATATCCAACAGAACCCAAATGAATGGAAATAAAATTAAAATTACAAAGCATACACAATGTTATCAAGCAGACTGTTAATTTGCGTTCTGGTTTTTATTTATCAAAGAATCTCAAACTTGCATGATGGTCTACTCTGTTACATTGGATAATGAAAACTCAGGCGATTAAAAATCTGTTGTTCGCACTTGTGATGGCATTTCTTTAACTCACAGTGAACCAATCGTGACATGCAACAATTAAATGCTGCTAATATTTGAAGTCATGGTTGTTTATTTATATTCCCATTTACTTAATTCATTCCTGGAAAAAAACTCAGTAAAATGACAACTAGTTTGTTGCGATATTTTCCTCAGCCACGTTTTACATTTCATCATAATTTTGGAGAAAAATATATTCACCAAGAAAAACAAAATCACTCCTTTAGTACCAAATCTCTGAAATAATTTACTTGTATATAGTAACAATTCTCTCCTGTGCATACTTTCCACCATCCCTTGACTTCCGATTGTCATGATTTTGTCACATTTTTCCATTATAAATTCCAACATTCTTATTTATTATGTATTGCACCTTTGGAAATTACTCATTCCAATAGAGAACCACAGAATGATACAGCACAGAAAGAGACCAATTGGCCCATTGTGCCTGCGCCGGCTCTTTGAAAGTGCTAACCAATTAGTCCCAATCCCTTGCTCTTTCCTCATAGCGCAGCAAATTTTTCATTTTTAAGTATTTATCCAATTCTCCTTTGAATCTGCTTCTATGACCCTTTCTGGTGGTGCATTCCAGGTCATAACAACAAACTGCATAAATATATTTTCCTTATGTCACTTTTGGTTCTTTTGTCAAACATCTTAAATTTGTGTCCTATGGCTACCGACCCTTCTGTCACTGTAAGCAGTTTCTCCTCATTTCCTCGATCAAAACTGTTTAACCTCTATCAAATCTCCCCTTAACCTTCTCTGATCTAAGCAGAACAACCCCAGTTTCTCGAGTCTCTACATATAACTGAAGATCCTCACCCTGGTACCATTCTCGTAAATCTCCTCTGCAACGCTCTAAGGCCTTGACATCTTTGCTAAACTGTGGTGCCCAGAATTGGCCACAATACTCAGTTAGAAACAGAGAAACATAGAAAATAGGTGCAGGAGTAGGCCATTCGGCCCTTCGAGCATGCACCGCCATTCAATAAGATCATGGCTGATCATTCCCTCAGTATCCCTTTCCTGCTTTCTCTCCATACCCCTTGATCCGCTTAGCCGTAAGGGCCATATCCAACTCCCTCTTGAATATGTCCAATGAACTGGCATCAACAACACTCTGCGGCAGGGAATTCCACAGGTTAACAACTCTCTGAGTGAAGAAGTTTCTCCTCCTCGGTCCTAAATGGCCTACCCCTTATCCTAAGACTGTGTCCCCTGGTTCTGGACTTCCCCAACATCGGGAACATTCTACCCGTATCTAACCTGTCCCGTCCCGTCAGAATCTTATATGTTTTTATGAGATCCCCTCTCATCCTTCTAAACTCCAATGTATAAAGGCCCAGTTGATCCAGTCTCTCCTCATATGTCAGTCCTGCCATCCCAGGAATCAGTCTGGTGAACCTTCGCTGCACTCCCTCAATAGCAAGAACGTCCTTCCTCAGATTAGGAGACCAAAACTGAACACAATATTCCAGGTGACACCTACCAAGGTCCTGTACAACTGCAGTAAGACCTCCCTGCTCCTATACTCAAATCCCCGAGCTATGAAGGCCAACATACCATTTGCCTTCAACGTCTGCTGTACCTGTATGACTGATGAACCATGACACTCAGGTCTCGTTGCACCTCCCCTTTTCTTAATCTGCTGCCATTCAGATAATATACTGTCTTCGCGTTTTTGCCCCCAAAGTGGATAGCCTCACATTTATCCAAATTATACTGCATCTGCCATGCATTTTCCCACTCACCTAACCTGTCCAAGTCACCCTGCAGCCTCCTAGCGTCCTCCTCACAGCTCACACCGCCACCCAGTTTAGTGTCATCTGCAAACTTGGAGCGATTACACTCAATTCCTTCATCCAAATTATTGATGTATATTGTAAAGAGCTGGGGTTCCAGCACTGAGCCCTGCGGCACTCCACTAGTCACTGCCTGCCATTCTGAAAAGGACCCGTTTATCTCTGCTTCCTGCCTGACAACCAGTTCTCTATCCACGTCAGTATATTACCCCCAATATCATGTGCTTTGATTTTGCACACCAATCTCTTGTGTGGGACCTTGTCAAAAGCATTTTGAAAGTCCAAATACACCGCATCCACTGGTTCTCCCTTGTCCACTCTACTAGTTACATCCTCAAAAGATTCCAGAAGATGTGTCAAGCATGATTTCCCTTTCATAAATCCATGCTGACTTGGACCGATCCGGTCACTGCTTTCCAAATGCGCTGCTATTTCATCCTTAATAATTGATTCCAACATTTTCCCCACTACTGATGTCAGGCTAACCGGTCTATAATTACCAGCTTTTTCTCTCCCTCCCTTTTTAAAAAGTGTTACATTAGCTACCCTCCAGTCCATAGGAACTGATCCAGAGTCGATAGACTGTTGGAAAATGACCACCAATCCATCCAATATTTCTAGGGCCACTTCCTTAAGTACTCTGGGATGCAGACTATCAGGCCCCGGGGATTTATCGGCCTTCAATCCCATCAATTTCCCTAACACAATTTCCCACCTAATAAGGATATCCTTCAGTTCCTCCTCCTCACTAGACCCTCGCTCCCTTAGTACTTCCGGAAGGTTATTTGTGTCTTCCTTCGTGAAGACAGAACCAAAGTATTTGTTCAATTGGTCTGCCATTTCTTTGTTCCCCATTATAAATTCACCTGAATCCAACTGCAAGGGACCTACGTTTGTCTTCACTAATCTTTTTCTCTTCACATATCTAAAGAAGCTTATGCAGTCAGTTTTTATGTTCCCGGCAAGCTTCTTCTGGTACTCTATTTTCCCCCTCTTAATTAAACCCTTTGTCCTTCTCTGCTGAATTATAAATTTCTCCCAGTCCTCAGGTTTGCTGCTTTTTCCTTGGATTTAACACAATCCTTAATTTCCCTTGTTAGCCACGGTTGAGCCACCTTCCCAGTTTTATTTTACTCCAGACAGGGATGTACAATTGCTGAAGTTCATCCATGTGATCTTTAAATGTTTGCCATTGCCTATCCACTGTCAACCCTTTAAGTATAATTTGCCAGTCTATTCTAGCCAATTCACGCCTCAAACCATTGAAGTTATCTTTCCTTAAGTTCAGGATCCTAGTTTATGAATTAACTGTGTCACTCTCCATCTTAATAAAGAATTCCACCATGTTATGGTCACTCTTCCCCAAGGGGCCTCGCACAAGATTGCTAATTAGTCCTTTCTCATTACACATCACTCAGTCGAGGATGGCCAGCTCCCTAGTTGGTTCCGCGACATATTGGTCAAGAAAACCATCCCTAATACACTCCAGGAAATCCTCCTCCACCGCATTGCTACCAGTTTGGTTAGCCCAATCAATATGTAGATTAAAGTCACCCATGATAACTGCTGTCCCTTTATTGCATGCATCCCTAATTTCTTGTTTGATGCCGTCCCCAACCTTACGACTACTGTTTGGTGGTCTGTACACAACTCCCACTAGCGTTTTCTGCCCCTTGGTATTCCAGGCTAATGTCCCTCCTTACTATTGCATTAATTTCCTCTTTAACCAGCAATGCCACCCCACCTCCTTTTCCTTTCTGTCTATCCTTCCTAAATGTTGAACACCCCTGGATGTTGAGTTCCCAGCTTGGTCACCCTGGAGCCATGTTTCCGTGATGCCAATTACATCATACCCGTTAACTGCTATCTGCGCAGTTAATTCGTCCACCTTATTCCGAATACTCCTCACATTGAGGAACAGAGCCTTCAGGCTTATCTTTCTAACATACTTTGCCCCTTTAGAATTTTGCTGTGATGTGGCCCTTTTTGCTTTATGCCTAAGGTTTCTCTGCCCTCCACTTTTACTTTTCTTATTTCTATCTTTTGCTTCTGCCCCATTCTACTTCCCCCTGTCTCCCTGCATAGGTTCCCATCCCCCTGCCATATTAGTTTTAACTCCTCCCCAACAGCACGAGCAAACACTCCTGCTCGGACATTGGTTCGGGTCCTGGTGCAGACCGTCTGGTTTGTACTGGTCCCACCTCCCCCAGAACCGATTCCAATGTCCCAAGAATTTGAATCCCTCCCTTGTGCATCACTCCTCAAGCCACGTATTCATCGGAGCTATCCTGCGATTCCTACTCTGACTAGCACATGGAGCCTAACCAGTGTTTAATAAAGGTTTAGCCTAACTTCCTTGTTTTTATACTCCATGCCTCTATTTATAAAGCCAAGGATCTATATGCCTTTTTAACAATCTCTCAACCTGTCCTGCCACCTTCAAAGATTATGTACATACACCCCTAGGTCTCTGCATTCCTGCATCCCCTTTAAAATTGTACCATTTGGTATATATTGCCTTTCCTCATTCTTGTTACAAAAATTAATTATTTCATACTTCTGTGCGTTAAAATTTATCTGCAATGTGCCTGCCCATGTTCTCCTGAAGTCTATGGTTATCTTCCTTACCATGGTGCAGGAGGCCATTCAGTGGCGGCTAGAAAGGGAATGTAAATATGGAAGGGGAATGTATAGTCAGAGGGATAGATATTGTTCTCTGCAGCCACAACCAGGAGTTTCGAAGGTTGTGTTGCCTGCCCGGTGCCAGGGTTAAAGACATCTCCTTGCGGTTGGAGAAGAACTTGGAGCAGGAGGGGGAGGATCCAGTTGTCACGGTCCACGTAGGAACCAACAACATAGGTAGAACTAGGAATGAGGTTCTGCTCAAAGAGTTTGAGGAGTTGGGGTCCAAATTAAAAAGCAGACCCTCAAAAGGTAATAATCTCTGAATTGTTACCTGAGCCACGTGCCAATTGGTACAGGGATGAGCAGATTAGAAAGTTAAATGCGTGGTTCAAAGTGGTGTGGGAGGCAGGGATTTTGCTTCATGGGGCACCAGTACTGGGGAAAAGAAGGAGCTGTTCCGTTGGGACGGGCTCCACTTGAACCAGGCTGGAACCAGTGTCTTGGTGAATCGAATAAATAGGGCAGTAGACAGAGCTTTAAACTAATGACGGGGAGGTGGGGACAGGGGGGGAAGAGAGCAGATTCAGAAAAGAGTACATTTTAAAGCAGCAAGAGAAATGCCAAGGCTCTAGAGCAAAGTAGAGTTTTGGGTAAAAATATGTAGAGTGGGTCAGGAAGGGAGAGAGAGAGTAACAATGGTAATAGGGCACTGCTAAGTTGACATCAGGGAAAAATGGAAAAAAGTCAAAGCTAAAGGCAGTATATCTGAATGCGCGAAGCATTCGCAACAAAATAGATGAATTAATAGCGCATATATAAATTAATAGGTTTGATTTAATAGCCATTACAGAGACGTGGTTGCAAAGTGACCATGGTTGGGAACTAAATATTCCAGGATACTTAACTTTTAGAAGAGATAGAAAAAATGGAAAAGGAGGAGGGGTAGCCCTGATAATAAAGGATGGGATAAACACAGTCGAGAGAAAGAATCTTAGCTCGGAAAAATCAAGAAGTAGAATCAGTTTGGGTGGAATTAAGAAATAGCAAGGGGCAGAAAACATTGGTGGGAGTTGTTTATAGGCTCCTAAACAGTAGTGGCAATGTAGGGCAGGGTATAAATCAGGGAATTAGAGGCGCATGTAACAAGGGTAATGCAGTAATCATGGGGGACTTTAATCTACCAAATTTGCAGTAAGTGTGGAGGGACAAATTCATGGAATGTATACAAAATGGTTTTCTAGATCAGTCTGTTGAGGAACCAACTCGAAAACAAGCTATTTTAGATCCAGTATTGTGCAATGAAAAAGGGTTAATTAATAACCTTGTAGCAAAGGGACCCTTAGGGAAGAGTGACTATAATATGATAGAATTTTACATTTTGTTTGAAAGGGATTTAGTTAAATCCGAAACTAGGGTCTTTGGGCCCAAGTTTCCCCAACCTCTTTTTCAAGCGCACTTACCTGTGGTGCGCCGACTTTCTATTCCAAAAACAGCACCGAAAATGTAGCTCCGTATTCTCCCCGCTCCATGGATCGTCCTCGGGCTTAACGGGGCGTGGCAAAAGCAGTGGGGGGCGAAGCTACAGCCCCGCGCAGAAAACAGTGCTGGCAGCTGTCCGCATGCGCAGTGGAGTCTGCGTGCATGCGCAGTAGCTCTTCGCCCTTCCAGCGCATCCTGCTGGCTCGCCGCACCTAGCCCTGGCCGAAGGGCTTGCCGGTACATGGTGCGTTTTGTGAGTTCTCTCTCCTGTCTGCCGCGTTCTGTGGGTTCTCTCTCCTGCCTGCCGCGTTCTGTGGGTTCTCTCTCCTGCCTGCCTACCTGCCCCGTTCTGTGAGTTCTCACTCCTGCCTGCCGCGTTCTGTGGGTTCTCTCTCCTGCCTGCCTGCCCGCCGCGTTCCGTGGGTTCTCTCCTGCCTGTCTGCCATGTTCAGTGCGTTCTCTCTCCTGCCTGCCTGCCACATTCTATGAGTTCTCTCTCCTGCCTGCCTGCCATGTTCGGTGCGTTCTCTCTCCTGCCTGCCGCGTTCTGAGAGTTCTCTCTCCTGCCTGCCGTGTTCTGTGAGTTCTCTCTCCTGCCTGCCGCGTTCTGAGAGTTCTCTCTCCTGCCTGCCGCGTTCTGTGAGTTCTCTCTCCTGCCTGCCGCGTTCTGTGAGTTCTCTCTCCTGCCTGCCGCGTTCTGTGAGTTCTCTCTCCTGCCTGCCGTGTTCTGTGAGTTCTCTCTCCTGCCTGCCGTGTTCTGAGTTCTCTCTCCTGCCTGCCTGCCGTGTTCTGAGTTCTCTCTCCTGCCTGCCTGCCGTGTTCTGTGTTCTCTCTCCTGCCTGCCTGCCGTGTTCTGTGTTCTCTCTCCTGCCTGCCTGCCGTGTTCTGTGAGTTCTCTCTCCTGCCTGCCGGTTCGTTCTCCTGGGTGAGTTCTCCCACCCCTATCTCCGGCCGAGTGGCCTCCTGGCCCACTGACTTCCCCGGCCCAGTATGAAGGTAGGACTTAAGTTTTATTTTTTATTTATTTACTTTTTAATTATTATTGATGGTTTTTATGCTTCATGAATGCTGTTGAGAAGGTGTTTAGTGCTTTGCAATGTCCTCTGTGCTTCCCTCCCCATCTCTGTCTCCCTGCTCTGATTTCTTAACTCTAAGGTTTTTCTGTGCAGACACATATGCTAACCTAAGTTAGTTTGGAGCAACTATTAGCTGGCCAAACTGGCTTAAATGGCCAAAACGGGAGTAGGTGGGCTGGTAACGCCCCCTTTTGAACAAAACAAAACTAAACAAAAAAAATCCTAACTAACTCACTTACACGGGAGCAAATTAAATGTGCAGAATTGCGACTTTTAAGATACTCCAGAAAAATCAAGTTGCTCCAAAGAAAACGGAGCAACTCCTGGGAAAACTTGGGCCCTTTAATCTAAACAAAGAAGCCTACATAGGCATGAAGGGAGAGTTGGCTATGATAGGTTGGGAATCTACATTAAAAGGTATGACAGTGGCTAGCATTTAAAGAATTAATACATAATTTACAACAAACATACATTCCTTTAAGGCATAAAAACCGCACAGGAAAAGTGGTCCAACCATGGCTAACAAGAAAAGTTGGAGAAAATGCTAGAACCTATTATGAAGGATGTGGTAACAGGGTATTTAGAAAATAATAGAACCTCTGACCAATTATTTCTGCTAAGGGAAATAGGTCCTTCCTATCCACTCTATCTCGGCCCCTCAATGTTATACACCTCAATAAGGTCTCCCCTCAGCCTCCTCTGTTCCAAAGAAAACAAACCCAGCCTATCCAATCTTTCCTCATAGCTAAATTTCTCCAGTCCAGGCAACATCCTCATAAATCTCCTCTGTACCCTCTCTAGTGCAATCACATCATTCCTGTAATGTGGTGACCAGAACTGCACGCAGTACTCCAGCTGCGGCCTAACTAGTGATTTATACAGTTCAAGCATAACCTCCCTGCTCTTGTATTCTATGCCTCGGCTAATAAAGGCAAATATTCTGTATGCCTTCTTAGCCAACTTATCTCCCTGGTCTGCTACCTTCAGGGATCTGTGGACATGTACCTCAAGGTCCCTTTGATCCCTACATGTCTCAGTGTCCTACCATTTAATGTGTATTCCCTTGTCTTGTTAGCCCTCCACAAATGCATACCTCACACTTCTCCGGATTGAATTCTATTTGCCACTGTGCTGCCCACCTGACTAGTTCCTGCAGTCTGCAACTTTCTTTGTCATTATCAATCACACAGCCAATGTTTGTATCATGTGCAAACTTCGTAACCCCCTACATTCAAATCTAAATCATTGATATATACCACAAAAAGCAAGAGACTTAGTACTGAGCCTTGCGGAACCCCAATGGAAACAGCCTTCAAGTCACAAAAACACCCATCAACCACTACCCTTTGCTTCCTGCCTCAGCCAATTTTGGATCCAACTTGCCACTTTGCATTGGATCCCATGGGCCTTTACTTTCGTAACAAGTTTACTATATGGGACCTTACCAAAAACCTTGCTAAAATTCATACACACTACATCAAATGCACAACCCTCATCGACTCTCTTTGTTACCTCCGCAAAAAAATTCAATCAAGCTAGTCAGACACAACTTTCCCTTAACAAATCCATGCTGACTGTGCTTGATTAATCGGTTAATCGGTGTCTTTCTAAATGAAGAATTATCCTGTCCCTCAGGATCTTCTCCAATAATTTTTCCACCACCGAGGTTAGGCTGACTGGTTTCTAATTACTCGGTCGATCCCTTTCTCCCTTTATAAACAAAGGTACAACCTTAGCAGTCCTCTGGCATCACATCGGTAGCCAGAGAGGATTGGAAAATAATGGTCAGAGCCTCTGCTACTTCCTCTTTTGCTTCTCAGCAGCCTGGGTTACATTTCATTTAGGCCTGAGGATTTATCCACATTCAAAGCTGCTAAACCCCTTAAAACTTTCTCTTTCTCTATATTTATTTCACCTAATATTTCACATTCCTCCTCCCCGATTGCAATGTCTGTGTCGCCCCTCTCGCGAAAACAAACGCAAAGTATTCATTAAGAACCATACCCACGTCTTCCACCTCCACATACAGATTACCTCTATGGTCTCTAATAGGCCCTACTCTTTCTTTAGTTATCCTCTTGCTCTTCATGTTTATAAAAACATCTTTGGGTTTTCCTTGATTTTACTTGTCAAAATTTCTCTCTGCTTTCCTAATTTCCTTTTTAATTTCACCCGTGCACTTTCTATACTCCTCTGGAGTTTCTGCAGAACTGAGCCCTCGATATCAGTCATAAGCCTCCCTTTTTTTTCTTTCTCCTACTCTGTATGTCCCTTGACATCCAGGGGGCTCAAGATTTGTTAGTCCCACTCTTTTTCTTTAAGGGAACATACTTGCTCTGACCCTCAAGATCTCCTCCTTGAATGCCTCCCACTGCTGACACTGATTTACCTTTGGCTAAATCACATCTCAGCTTAGTAAAATTGACATTCCCCAATTGAGAACTTTTGTTCCTGGTCGATCTTTGTCCTTTTCCATAACTACCCTAAATCTAACTAAATTATGATTATCAACACCAAAATGCTCTCCCACTTCCCAGCTTCATTCCCTCAAACTAAGTCCTGAACCACTCCCTTGTTTGTTGGGCTTGCTACATATTGGCTTCCTCTATAGCTTTTGCACTAATTCTATCCCAGTTAATATTGGGATAGTTGAAATCCCCTATTAATGCCCTATAGTTTTTGCACTTCAGAAATGTGCCTACATATTTGCTCTTCCATCTCCCTCTGATTGTTTGGGGATCTATAGTACACTCCCAGCAGTGTGATCGCCCTTTTTTGTTCTTCAATTATATAGAAGCATAGAAAATATGTACAGGAGTAGGCCATTCAGCCCTTCGAGCCTGCACCACCATTCAATACCATGGCTGATCATGCACTTCAGTACCCCATTCCTGCTTTCTCTCCATACCTCTTGATCCTTTTAGCCATAAGGGCCACATCTAACTCCCTTTTGAATATATCTAACGAACTGACCTCAACAACTTTCTGTGGTAAAGAATTCCACAGGCTCACAACTCTGAGTGAAGAAGTTTCTCATCTCGGTCCTAAATGGCTTACCCCTTATCCTTAGACTGTGACCCCTGGTTCTGGACTTCCCCAACATCGAGAACATTCTTCCTGCATCTAACCTGTCCAAGCCAGTCAGAATTTTATATGTTTTTATGAGATCCCCTCTCATTCATCTAAATTCCAGTGAATATTAGCCTAGTCGATTCAGTCTTTCTTCATATGTCAGTCCTGCCATCCCGGACATCAGTCTGGTGAACCTTCGCTGCACTCCCTCAATAGCAAGAATGTCCTTCCTCAGATTAGGAAACCAAAACTGTAGTCAAGGTGTGGCCTCGCCAAGGCCCTGTACAACTGCAGTAAGACCTCCATGCTCCTATACTCAAATCCTCTCGCTATGAAGGCCAACATGCCATTTGCCTTCTTCACCGCCTGCTGTACCTGCATGCCAACTTTCAATGACTGATGTACCATGACACCCAGGTCTCGTTGCACCTCCCCTTTTACTAATCTGTCACCATTCAGGTAATAATCTGCCTTCCTGTTTTTACCACCAAAGTGGATAACCTCACATTTATCTACATTATACCGCATCTGCCATGTAGTTTCCCACTCGCCTAACCTGTCCAAGTCACCCTGCAGCCTCTTAGCATCCTCCTCACAGCTCACACTACCACCCAGCTTCGTGTCATCTGCAAACTTGGAGATATTACATTCAATTCCTTCGTCTAAATCATGAATGTATATTGTAAATAGCTGGGGTCCCAGCACTGAACTTTGTGGTACCCCACTAGTCACTGCCTGCCATTCTGAAAAGCAAATTCATATGGCCTCATTTGATGATCTTTCTAACATATCATCTCTCCTCACAGCTGTGATTGTTTCTTTAATTAATACTGCAACTACTCTCCTTTTTTTATTCCCCTCTCTGTCCCGTCTGAAAATCTTGTAACCAGGAATATTGAGCTGCCATACCCGTCCTTCTTTCAGCCATGTCTCAGTAATTGCTACAGCATACTCCCAAGTGTTTATCTGTGCTCTCAGCTCATCTGCCTTATTCCTTAAGACTCCTTGCATTTAAATACATACCATCTAGCACTGCCAAACTCCCTTGTCTATTTTCTAGCCTTTGTTTCCTCTGCCTTCCAAATCCACTTTCTAATTTTCTGCTTTCCAATTCCAGCTTTGCTTCCCCCGCCCCCTCGAAACCTTCTGAATCTACTCTCAGGTTCCCATCCCCCTGCCAAGTTTAAACCCTCCCCATCAGCACGAGCAACACCCCCCTCCCCCCACCACCCCCCCGCCCCCGCCACGTTCTGTTGAGGTGCAACCCTTCTGGCTTGTACAGGTCCCGCACCCGCAAAAACGGTCTCAATGACTCTGGAATCTAAAGCCCTCCCTCCTGCACCATCTCTCCAGCCACATATTCATCTGCTCTATCCTCCTATTTCAGTACTCACTAGCACGTGGCACCAGGAATAATCCGGAGATTACTACCTTTGAGGTCCTGCTTTTTAATCTCTCTCCTAGCTCCCTAAAATCTTCCTGCAGGACCGAGTTGGAAATCGGTGGTTAGTGATGTGCCACAGGGATCGGTGCTGGGACCGCAACTGTTTACAATATATAGATGACCTGGAAGAGGGGACAGAGTGTAGTGTTACAACATTTGCAGATGACACAAAGATTAGTGGAAAAGCGGGTTGTGTAGAGGACACAGAGAGGCTGCAAAGAGATTTGCATAGGTTAAACGAATGGGCTAAGGTTTGGCAGATGGAATACAATGTTGGAAAGTGTGAGGTCATCCATCTTGGAGGAAAAAAAAACAGTAAAAGGGAATATTTGAATGGGGAGAAATTACAACATGCTGCGGTGCAGAGGGACCTGGGGGTCCTTGTACATGAATCCCAAAAAGTTAGTTTGCAGGTGCAGCAGGTAATCAGGAAGGCGAATGGAATGGAATGTTAGCCTTCATTGCGAGAGGGATGGAGTACAAAAGCAGGGAGGTCCTTCTGCAACTGTATAGGGTATTGGTAAGGCCGCACCTGGAGTACTGCGTGCAGTTTTGGTCACCTTTCTTAAGGAAGGATATACTGGCTTTGGAGGGGGTACAGAGACGATTCACTAGGCTGATTCTGGAGATGAGGGGCTTACCTTATGATGATAGATTGAGTAGACTGGGTCTTTACTCATTGGAGTTCAGAAGGATGAGGGGTGATCTTATAGAAACATTTAAAATCATGAAAGGGATAGGCAAGATAGAGGCAGAGAGGTTGTTTCCACTGGTCGGGGAGACTAGAACTAGGGGGCACAGCCTCAAAATACGGGGGAGCTAATTTAAAACCGAGTTGAGAAGGAATTTCTTCTCCCAGAGGGTTGTGAATCTGTGGAATTCTCTGCCCAAGGAAGCAGTTGAGGCTAGCTCATTGAATGTATTCAAGTCACAGATAGATAGATTTTTAACCAATAAGGGAATTAAAGGTTACGGGGAGCGGGCGGGTAAGTGGAGCCGAGTCCATGGCCAGATCAGCCATGATCTTGTTGAATGGCGGAGCAGGCTCGAGGGGCTAGATGGCCTACTCCTGTTCCTAATTCTTATGTTATGTTCTTATTATCCCTCTTTCTACCCATCTCGAGGGCAAGTGCTTGCCTTGCCAGTGACACCCACAACACATGAATGAATAAAACAAAAAGCAAGGAAATGGTAAAGCAAAAGATGCTAAAATTAGTAAATCGTGGGAAATTATGAACTGAAAGTAGAAAAATACCTGCAGAGACCAAGTCCAAAAAGATCAGTGGCAGGTGAAAGGCTTGCTGAGCTGGGAAGGACAGTACCAAACCTGTGTGGCCGCATCTTTACCAGACAGAGTGACCGATTGATAAAGCCACGGGTCAGCGACCAACCGTCTCGGGTGTGTCATTTGAGCAAGCCAGTGCGAAGGGCACCCATTGATACTAGAACTAACCCAGTCAGCCACCAGGATGCCAGGTGACAGTCCCCTAAATGTGTCACGGTGCACCTGTTAAATCCACTGGCATCAAGGCTGCCATCAGTGGGTGCACCAGTCACCTGGCCTAGGTGATTGATTTTCAGTTCAGCAATGGGCACTTCTGAGGCACTCCATTCAGATCGGTTTTGCTCTAGTGTTCCGAGTCAGATTTGGAGGACCCCTTAAAACCTTCTCTCGGCCCCTGGTTTCCAAGTTTCGTGTTCTACAAACTTTGAAATGATGCCCTGTATACCGAAGTCTAGGTCATTAATATACATCAAAAAGAGCAATGATCCCAAAATCGACCCCTGTAGGACACCACTGCACACTTCCCTCCAGTCTAAAAGACAACTGTTCACCACTACTTTCTGCCGCTTCGATAATTTGCTACCCACGCAACCACTGCCCCTTTAATCCCAATTTTACTAACAAGTTGATGGTACTTTATCAAAAGTCTTTTGAAAGTCCATGTACATAACATCAACCGCACTACCCTCATTAAACTTCCCCATTACTTCATCAATGAACGTAGATCCTGGGAATCAGATTGTACAAAACTTCTTAAAATGCTTCTGAAAATTTCATTCAGGCACCTTTTTCTGTAGTAACCAAATGTTCTAATGTCTAAAATAAGGTTTTAAATTTTAAAAATAAAATATTTCATAATAACATGATTCATTTATCCACTGAAAGTTTTCACATGAAGGCCTCAGCCTCAAACCTGGGCTTGATATTTTTGCCAAGACCACTGACCGAGCTGAATTGAGTTATGCAGTATGAGCATTTACGGTATATTTAATTTCCTAAGATGCACCTGTGTTGTTTGATCAGATACGTTGCTGTAATATTTTTCTTCAGCTTCTTAAACGGTCTGATGAATTGTTTTTCCTAATATTTTTGAAAAAGGAAAATTTCAAAACCTTAAATTGATAATATGTAGAGTTTTCTTTTTTAAAAAAAAAGAGAGCTTGCGTCAGTGTGTGTGTCAAAAAAATGACTACCAATTATACAGGTGCAGTGCCCTGAATCCGGAACCCTCGGGACCAAGGCAGTTCCAGATTTTGCATTTTGTTGAATTTTGGAATGTCTTTCTGACGTCACGAATCCAGAAACACCCGAGCCCAGGTTCGGGTATTTCCGGATTTCAGAACGCCAGAAAGGACATGGGGGGGTAGGTGCTTGCCGGGCAATGAAGTTGTCGGGGGGGGGGGGGGGGAGGTGGTGGCGCTCCCCGCCGAAGTGCTCGGGCGGGGCCCCACCGCGGAGGAGCTGGTCGGGCGGGGTCCCACCGAGGAGGAGCTGGTCGGGCGGGGCCCCACCGAGGAGGAGCTGGTCGGGCGGGGCCACGGAGGCCTTGAGGTAAGGGCAGTGGCGGCGAGGCGAGTCCCGAGATCGGGCAGCGGCGAGGCGAGGGGCGGTGATGCCAGGCCCGAGGTCAGGCAGCGGCACAACTCGAGGTCAGCAGGGTTGGCGGGTCCGGATTCCAGACAACCCTGTCACCAATCGGTCCAGAGTCCGGAACATTCCGGAACTTGGACGCTCAACCTGTACACCATTTGTGACTTTTATGTTCTATCAACTTCAGAAAACTGTACCTTAAGAGATGGGCAAAGCACGAGAGATGGGGAAGTGTGAGAGAGATGGGTGGGAAGGGGAGAAGAGGAGAGAGAGAAAAAGAGAGAGAGAGAGAGAGAGAGAGAGAGAGAGAGAGAGAGAGAGGGAGAGAGGGAGAGAGGGAGAGAGGGAGGGAGGTTTAATTACAGCATAACAAGTTTACATAGACAGTTTTCATTACAATGTGCACATAACAGAAATATAAAAATACAAGCAGTATTCATGACTTTAAAATCGGAACTTAATTACATCTGCAAAGCTTTCATTCAATTATTCTGCACCCTCTAACCCAGCTTCACCTGAAGACAACAGAAAAGTGAGCAATTTACAAATCAACAAGAGACACCATATCATGAGCAGCTCCAAAAACTTCAGTATATCAGATCTAAATCTGGCACCCATCTGATGTTTCCGACAATGATGTAGGGGAAAGGAGATTGGGGGGGGGGGGTGGGGGGAAAGGAGATGGAGGGGTGGGGGGAAGAAAGGAGATGGGGGGGGGGGGGGAGAAAGGAGATGGGGGGGGGGGGAGAAAGGAGAAGGTGGGGGGGGGGGAGAAAGGAGAAGGGGGGGGAGAAAGGAGAAGGGGGGGAGGAGAAAGGAGAAGGGGGGGAGGAGAAAGGAGAAGGGGGGGAGGAGAAAGGAGAAGGGGGGGAGGAGAAAGGAGAAGGGGGGGAGGAGAAAGGAGAAGGGGGGGAGGAGAAAGGAGAAGGGGGGGAGGAGAAAGGAGAAGGGGGGGAGGAGAAAGGAGAAGGGGGGGAGGAGAAAGGAGAAGGGGGGGAGGAGAAAGGAGAAGGGGGGAGGAGAAAGGAGAAGGGGGGGAGGAGAAAGGAGAAGGGGGGGAGGAGAAAGGAGAAGGGGGGGGAGAAGAAAGGAGAAGGGGGGGAGGAGAAAGGAGAAGGGGGGGGAGGAGAAAGGAGAAGGGGGGGGGGAGGAGAAAGGAGAAGGGGGGGGGGAGGAGAAAGGAGAAGGGGGGGAGGAGGAGAAAGGAGAAGGGGGGGAGGAGGAGAAAGGAGAAGGGGGGGAGGAGGAGAAAGGAGAAGGGGGGGAGGAGAAAGGAGGAGGGAGAAGGAGAAGGGGGAGGGAGGCTGAACGGGCCGGGCCCGAGACTTCGGGCAGGGCCCGTCCCCAGCACCAGATTTACAAGTAGGTGGCGTTGGGTCGGGTCGGGGGGGTGGTGGTGGGAGGGAGGTCGGTTCGGGTGAGAGGAAGGGGGAGGTCAGGTCGGATCCAGTCCGGGGGGGGGGGGGGGGGGCGTGAGTCGGGTCGGGTCCGGAGGCGGGGGGGCGGGAAGCGGGCAGCGGGCGTCGAGTTGGGTCGGGAGGAAGCAGGTTTCGGGCGCCTGGAGCTACTGCACTTGCGCGCCCACTGTAGCGCGCATGTGCAGTGGTCCCGGCACTGTTTTCAGCGCAAGGGCCTGGCTACGCCCCCTACAGCTCCTGCTGCGCCACGCCAAGGGCCAGAGGACCTGCACGAAGTTGGAGAATCTGAAGGGTTTTTTTAAGGCGCACTTTGTGGCGCGAGAAACGGGCGTCCAGGTCGGGACTGCGCGTACATCAGCCTGACATCGGTGGTGAGCAAAATGTTGGAATCAATTATTAAAGATGTAATAGCAGTGCATTTGGAAAGCAGTGACAGGTTCGGTCCAAGTCAGCATGGATTTATAAAAGGGAAATCATGCTTAACAAATCTTCTGGAATTTTTTGAGGATGTAACTAGTAGAGTGGACAAGGGAGAACCAGTGGATGTGATGTATTTAGACTTTCAAAAGGCTTTTGACAAGGTCCCACACACGAGATTAGTGTGCAAAATTATAGCACATGGTATTGGGGGTAATGTATTAACGTGGATAGAGAACTGATTGGCAGACAGGAAGCAAAGAGTAGGAATAATGGGTCCTTTTCAGAATGGCAGGCAGTGACTAGTGGGGTACCGCAAGGTTCAGTGCTGGAGCCCCAGCTATTTACAATTTACATTCTTGATTTAGACGAAGGAATGGAATGTAATATCTCCAAGTTTGCAGATAACACTAAACTGGGTGGCAGTGTGAGCTGTGAGGAGGATGCTAAGAGGCTGCAGGGTGACTTGGACATGTTCGGTGCGTGCACAAATACATGGCAGATGCAGTATAATGTCGATAAATGTGAGGATATCCACTTTGGTGGTAAAAACAGGAAAGCAGATGATTATCTGAATGGTGACAGATTAGTAAAAGGGGAGATGCAACGAGACCTGGGTGTCATGGTACATCAGTCATTGAAAGTTGGCATACAGGTACAGCAGGTGGTGAAGGCAAATGGCATGTTGGCCTTCATAGCGAGGATTTGACTATAGGAACAGGGAGGTCTTACTACAGATGTACAGTGCCTTGGTGAGGCCACACCTTGACTACAGTTTTGGTCTCCTAATCTGAAGAAGGACATTCTGGTGAACCTTCGCTGTACTCCCTCAGTGGCAAGATTGATGCCCGGGATGACAGGACTGACATATGAAGAAACATCGAAACATAGAAAATAGGTGCAGGAGTAGGCCATTCGGCCCTTCTAGCCTGCACCGCCATTCAATGAGTTCATGGCTGAACATGCAACTTCAGTACCCCATTCCTGCTTTCTCACCATACCCCTTGATTCCCCGAGTAGTAAGGACTTCATCTAACTCCTTTTTGAATATATTTAGTGAATTGGCCTCAACAACTTTCGGTGGTAGAGAATTCCACAGGTTCACCACTCTCTGGGTGAAGAAATTCCTCCTCATCTCGGTCCTAAATGGCTTACCCCTTATCCTTCTACTGTGTCCCCTGGTTCTGGACTTCCCCAACATTGGGAACATTCTTCCTGCATCTAACCTGTCTAACCCAGTCAGAATTTTAAACGTTTCTATGAGGTCCCCTCTCATTCTTCTGAACTCCAGTGAATACAAGCCCAGTTGATCCAGTCTTTCTTGATAGGTCAGTCCCGCCATCCTGGGAATCAGTCTGGTGAATCTTCGCTGCACTCCCTCAATAGCAAGAATGTCCTTCCTCAGGTTAGGAGACCAAAACTGTACACAATACTCCAGGTGTGGCCTCACCAAGGCCCTGTACAACTGTAGCAACACCTCCCTGCCCCTGTACTCAAATCCCCTCGCTATGAAGGCCAACATGCCATTTGCTTTCTTAACTGCCTGCTGTACCTGCATGCCAACCTTCAATGACTGATGTACCATGACACCCAGGTCTCGTTGCACCTCCCCTTTTCCTAATCTGTCACCATTCAGATAATAGTCTGTCTCTCTGTTTTTACCACCAAAGTGGATAACCTCACATTTATCCACATTATACTTCATCTGCCATGCATTTGCCCACTCACCTAACCTATCCAAGTCGCTCTGCAGCCTCATAGCATCCTCCTCGCAGCTCACACTGCCACCCAACTTAGTGTCATCCGCAAATTTGGAGATACTACATTTCATCCCCTCGTCTAAATCATTAATATACAGTGTAAACAGCTTGGGCCCCAGCACAGAACCTTGCGGTACCCCACTAGTCACTGCCTGCCATTCGGAAAAGTCCCCATTTACTCCTACTCTTTGCTTCCTGTCTGACAACCAGTTCTCAATCCATGTCAGCACACTACCCCCAATCCCATGTGCTTTAACTTTGCACATTAATCTCTTGTGTGGGACCTTGTCGAAAGCCTTCTGAAAGTCCAAATATACCACATCAACTGGTTCTCCCTTGTCCACTCTACTGGAAACATCCTCAAAAAATTCCAGAAGATTTGTCAAGTATGATTTCCCTTTCACAAATCCATGCTGACTTGGACCTATCACGTCACCTCTTTCCAAATGCGCTGCTATGACATCCTTAATAATTCATTCCATCATTTTACCCAGTACCGATATCAGGCTGACCGGTCTATAATTCCCTGTTTTCTCTCTCCCTCCTTTTTTAAAAAGTGGGGTTACATTGGCTACCCTCCACTCAATAGAAACTGATCCAGAGTCAATGGAATGTTGGAAAATGACTGTCAACGCATCCGCTATTTCCAAGGCCACCTCCTTAAGTACTCTGGGATGCAGTCCATCAGGCCCTGTGCATTTATCGGCCTTCAATCCATTCAATTTCCCCAACACAATTTCCCGACTAATAAGGATTTCCTTCAGTTCCTCCTCCTTACTCGACCCTCTGACCCCTTTTGTATCCGGAAGGTTGTTCGTGTCCTCCTCAGTGAATACCGAACCAAAGTACTTGTTCAATTGGTCCGCCATTTCTTTGTTCCCCGTTATGACTACCCCTGATTCTGACTGCAGGGGACCTACGTTTGTCTTTACTAACCTTTTCCTCTTTACATATCTATAGAAACTTTTGCAATCCGTCTTAATGTCCCCTGCAAGCTTCTTCTCGTACTCCATTTTCCCTGCCCTAATCAAACCCTTTGTCCTCCTCTGCCGAGTTCTAAATTTCTCCCAGTCCCCGGGTTCGCTGCTATTTCTGGCCAATTTGTATGCCACTTCCTTGGCTTTAATACTATCCCTGATTTCCCTTGATAGCCACAGTTGAGCCACCTTCCCTTTTTTATTTTTACGCCAGACAGGAATGTACAATTGTTGTAGTTCATCCATGCGGTCTCTAAATGTCTGCCATTGCCCATTCACAAAGGCTGGATCGACTCGGCTAATATTCAGTGGAATTTAGAAGAATGAGAGGGGATCTCATCGAAACATAAAATTCTGACAGGATTTGACAGGTTAGATGCAGGAAGATTGTTCCCGATGTTGGGGAAGTCCAGAACCAGGGGTCACAGTCTAAGGATCCGAGCTAAGCCTGTTAGGACTGAGATGAGGAGAAACTTCTTCAGAGTTGTGAGCATGTGGAATTTTCTACCACAGAAAGTTGTTGAGGCTCGTTCATTAAATATATTCAAAAGGCTGCTAGATGTGGCCCTTATGACTAAAGGGATCAAGTGGTATGGAGAGAAAGCAAGAATGGGGTACTGAAGTGCATGATCAGCCATGATCATATTGAATGATTGGTGCAGGTTCGAAGGGCCGAATGGCCTACTCTTGCACCTATTTTCTATGTTTTTAGGTTTCTATAATTGGGGGGTGAAACTGGTCTTGTGCGGTGGCACAAATCTGGTGATAACGAAATGGAGCCCAATTTTCTTTTCTGCTTAAAGAAGATCTGCTAGCGTGTAAAACAGGATGCTGATTTGCTACTGCGTGGTTTCTGCCACCTCCACTGATCAATTTCACCCTCGAAGTCTACACTATTTCTACCTCGACTGAATACTAATTCTGCAAATTTATTATAGAACCATTGGGCCGTAAATTGCGGTGCATACGATGTGCGCACGCACCCAAAGAGACCCCGCAACTTCCAGACTTAGGTATGTGAAACGCATGCGCCTAAACCGAGAAATTGCAATCTTTGACAGATCACGCATCTCCCGGGAGAAGGGCCTTCGCAAGTGGAAAGCAAACCAAGGCCTGCTTTTTCCAGCGTAAGATTTTTTTAAAGATAGGGGAAAAAAAATGTATTACTTAGTTTTATGTTTAAAAACCTTGTCCATGTAGATAAGTTTATGGTTAACATGATTAAAACATTTTTTTAATTCAAAATAATGTTTTTTTTTATAAAACATTGAGTTGAATTGAATTTCTATTACTTTTTTGTTCTTTTTATTTATGTGCGCGCTTTTTGTTTTTATGGGTATTCTCATACTACATTGTGATTGATGGTCCAGGCCCACGTGATCCCAGGAAGCGCTTACACTCCTGGGATGCATGGGCCTCTGCGCTGGACTGCGCAGCTAGGCCTGGGACCCAAAGTCTACGTTGGAGCAGGACAACCAGGTACTTTAGGATTTGTATTTGTGATCGGAGGTATCCGCCCGCGGAAGCCTCCGACCGAGATTTTTGGTCCATTGAAACTTGCAGCACAGGAGGTGGCTATTCGGCCCATCATGCGTGTGTTGGCTCTTTGAAAGAGCTGTTGTACTTGGACCCACATCCTTGCTTTTTGTCCATAACCCTGTTAAGTCCCTCATCCTCAACTCCCTTTTAAAATGATTATGGAATCTGTTTGCATTATCTTTTCAGCTGGTGTTCTCGATCCCGAAAACACTTGTGAAAAAAAATTCTCATCTCCCTCTCGATCTTTTTCCAATGATTTTGAATTTATGACCATTAGTTATTGACCCACTCGCCAGAGGAATTATTTTTTCTTTATTTGCACTATCAAAACCTATCATTGCGAAACCCTCTATTAGGCCACCTCTTAAATTTCTGTTCCAAGGAAAACAGTTCTAACTTTTCCAACCTCTTCTCATTACTGATGTCCCTCATCCCTGGTAACATCCTAGTAAACCTCCTCTGTATCATTTCTAAGGCCTTTATATCTTTCCTGAAGCGTGGTGCCCAGATTTGTCCAGAATACTCCAGCTGAGGCCGAACTATTGATTTATAAAGTGCTAGCATGATCTCTTTGCTTTTATCTTCTATTCCTCTATTTATAAACCCAAGTAACCTACATCCTTTTAACCACCTTGTCAACCTGCCCTGCCACCTTTAAGGATGTGTGTACATGGACACAAAGGTCTCTGCTCATCTGCACTATCCTCATCATGATCTACTACTTTGCCAAGTTTCGTATCATATGCAAACTTTATAATGCAGTTCTCTACACCAGAGTCGAGGTCGTTTATGAAAATTGCAAAGAGTAGTGGATCCAAAACAGACCCTTGGGGAACACCACTGCAAGCCACCCCCCAGTCTGAAAAACATGCATTCACCACAACCCTTTACCTCCCATCACTGAGTCAATTTTGTATCCGTACCTCCACTTTCCCATTAATTCTATGGGCTTTCATCTTCTTAATAAGTATCCTATATGGCACTTTATCGAATGCCTTCCGAAAGTCCATATACATAACATCTACTACACTATCTTGATCAACCTTCTCTATTACCTCATCAAAGAATTCTATCAAGTTAGTCAGACATAATTTACCTTTAACAAATCCATGCTGGCTCTTCTTGATTAACCCATGTCTTTTTTAAATGTTTATTTAGTCCCTTCCATTAACTCCCCCACCACCAAGAAGACAAGAAATAGGAGTGGGAGCAGGCCGTGTGGCCCCTCGAGACTTCTCTGCCATTCAAGATCAAGGCTGAACCTTTACACCAACTCCACTTTCTCCATGGAGAGGTTACTTGCCTCATTGCAGTTCTGCAGTCTGTATGGTGGAGTGGTCCAAACATCATCAGTACAAATTGAATGGAGGAGTCAAAGAATTATAAATTATGTTTCACTAATAGACCATAGAATAACAAGCTACCTCTCACACTATTTTCTATGTAACAGGATGTAATCCAGTGGCTCAAACCTATCCTCATATCTTGGAAGTAGGCAATGGTTGCATGGGGGCAAGTAATCCATTCAGAAATTGAGGGGGATAGGAAAACGAGAGGAAATAGTGACTTAAATTTGAATCAGGACATATTAATAAAATGAAAAAAAAGTCTTCTATCTACTGGCTAAGGGTCATTGTGATCCATCATAACTAAGCTCTTGGTGGACTTGGCCCATTAAAATGTGCACAATGCAACAGCAATTTCACTCAAAAGCAAGGGGGGGGGGATCACAATAATGCAGCAGGGCATGTTCTTGTACATTAGAACATAAGAAATAGGAGCAGGCTTAAGTCATTTGGCCCATCGAGCCTGCTCTGTCATTCAATAAGATCATGGCTGATCTGATCATGGATTCAGCTCCACTTCCCTGCCTGCTCCCCATAACCCTTTACTCCCTTATCACTCAAAATCTATCTCCGCCTTAAATGTATTCAATGACCCAGCCTCCACAGCTCTCTGGGGCAGAGATTTTCATAGATTTACAACCCTCAGAAGAAATTTCTCCTCATCTCAGTTTTAAATGTCCGGCCCCTTATTCTAAGACTATGTCCCCTAGTTTTAGTTTCCGCTGAGTGGAAATATCCTTTCTGCATTCACCTTGTCAAGCCCCCTCATTATCTTGTATGTTTCGATAAGATCGCCTCTCATTCTTCTGAACTCCAATGTGTATAGGCCCAACCTACTCAACCTATCTTCATATGTTAACCCCCTCATCTCCGGAATCAACTGAGTGAACCTTCTGTGAACAGTCTCCAATGCAAGTATATCCTTCCTTAAATACGGAGATAAAAATTGTATGCAGTACTCCAGGTGTGGCCTTACCAATACCCTGTACAGTTGTAGTAGGACTTCTCTGCTTTCATGCTCTATCCCCCTTGCAATAAAGGCCAACATTCCATTTGCCTTCCTGATTACTTACTGTACCTGCATACTAACTTTGTGTGTTTCATGCACAAGGACCTCCAGGTACCTCTGTACTGCAACACTTTGCAATTTTTCTCCATTTAAATTGTAATTTGTTTTTCTGTTTTTACTGCCAAAGTGGATAAACTCACATTTTCCCACATTATACTCCATCTGCCAGATTTTGCCCACTCACTTAGCCTGTCGATATCCCTCTGCAGATTTTGTGTGTCCTTCTCAGTTTACTTACCCACCCAACTTTGTATCATCAGCAAACTTGGCTACATTACACTCAGTCCCTTCATCCAAATGATTAATTAGATTGTAAATAGCTGAGGACCCAGCACCGATCCCTGCGGCACCCTACTAGTCACTATTTGCCAACCGGAAAATGACCCATTTATCCCAACTTTCTGTTTTCTGTTAGTTAGCCAATCCTCTATCCATGCTAATATATTACCCCCAACCCTGTGAACTTTTATCTTCTGCAGTAACCTTTTATGTGGCACCTTATCAAATACACCACGTCTACTGGTTCCTCCTTATCCGCCCTGCTTGTAACAACCTCCAACAACTCCAGCAAATTTGTCAAACATAATTTCCCTTTCATAAAACTATGCTGGCTCTGCTTGATTGAATCATGCTTTTCCAAATGTCCCACTACTGATTCCTTAATAATGGACTCCAGCATTTTCTCAACGACAGATGTTAGGCTAACTGGTCTATAGTTTCCTGCTTTTTGTCTGCCTCCTTTTTGAAATATTGGCATTACATTTGCGTTTTTCCAATCCGCTGGGATCGCCCCAGAATCCTAGAAATTTTGGTAGATTACAACCAATGCATCCACTATCTCGGCAGCCACCTCTTTTAAGACCCTAGGATGTAAGCCATCAGGTTCATGGGACTTATCTGCCTTTAGTCCCATTATTTTACCGAGTACTACTTCAGTAGTGATAGTATTAAGTTCCTCTCTCCCTATAGCCTCTTGATTATCCACTATTGGGATGTTTTTAGTGTCTTCTACTGTGAAGACTAATACAAAATATTTGTTCAATGTCTCTGCCATTTCCCTGTTCTCCATTAATTATTCCCCAGTTTCATCCTCTAAGGGACCAACATTTACTTTAGCCACTCTCTTCTTTTTTTAATGTAGCTGTAGAAACTCTTACTATCTGTTTTTATATTTCGTGCTAGTTTAGTTTCATAATCTATCTTCCCTCTGTCATTTTTTTAGTTGTTCTCTGCTAGTTTTTAAAAGTTTCCCAATCCTCTGGCTTCCCGCTCGTCTTGGTTATATTGTATGCCCTTGTTTTCAATTTGATACCCTCCCTTATTTCCTTAGTTAGGCATGGATGGTTATCCTTTCTCTTACAGTATTTCCTTCTCATTGGGATATATTTATGTTGTAAGTTATGGAATATCTCCTTAAATGTCTGCCACTGCTCATCAACCGTACCATACTTTCATCTATTTTCCCAGTCCACTTTAGCCAACTCTGCCCTCATACCTTTGTAGTCTCCTTTATTTAAGCTTAGGACCCTGGTTAGAGAGCCAACTTTCAAACCCTCCAACTGAATTTGAAATTCAATCATGTTATGGTCACTCATTCCGAAAGGATCCTTTACTACGAGATCATTTATTAATCCTGTCTCATTACACAGTACCAGATCTAACATAGCCTGCTCCCTGGTTGGTTCCGCAATGTACTGTTCAAGGAAACTATCCTCGATACACTATGAGCTCTTCCTCAAGGCTGCCCTAGCCAATTTGCTTTGTCCAATCAATATGAAGGTTAAAATCACCCATGATTATTTCCATTCCTTTATTACAAGCTTCCATTATTTATTGATTTATACTCCGTCCAACTGTGTAGCTTCTGAGGCTGATGCTCAGGTACATCATTGGGACAGCATGGAAAAAGGTTCAATATATATCTGGCTTTGGTATGCATGATCTGGGAGTGCTTGATACAGACCTTGGATAGAAAGCAAGCTCCATTGCAACACGGTCACTGCTCACCTTCATGAGCAGAAAAATTAGATGATGCATTCAGGGATTTTACCTGAACACTGGTTTCAAGTTGGCTACTTTTTCTTTTGTTCAAAACTGCTCTTTGCTCCTGCCAAACATGTTCAAATGATCTCCTTGCTTGTAAACTTTTTTAATCATTTTAAGCGTGGTCTTTCTGGTCAATTTCTGTGTGTATTTGATGTTTATTGCTTCATAATTCATTAACTCCTTTACTATAGCACTTGGATTTACTCTCCATTTGGCAGTGTTACAGAACCAATGCAAAGCCTTTTTCCTGTAACTCATTATACAGGTGTCAAACATAGTAGTTATATAAAGGGTATGTTATACTAAGTGCCACTGCAATCAAATAGCTGCTCCTGAAGGTAGAAAAGACTAAATGATTTTCAATTTCTTAAATAAACGTCTGATGGGATTTGAACTTGCATTCTGGACTATTAATTCAGCCTCTGGAATACAAATCCAGTAACATAACCACTACAGTACCGTAGCTATTTTGGGGTACGGTAGCATTGTGGTCAAATCCCACCATGGCAGTTGGGGAACTTAAAATCAGTTAATTAAATAAATCTGGAATAAAAAGCTAGCATCAGTAATGGTGACCATGAAACTACCAGATTGTTATTAAAAACCCATCTGGTCCACTTACGGCCTTTAAGGAAGAAAAACAACCGTCCTTATCCGGTCTGGCTTGTGTGTGACTCCAGAAACACAGCAATTCGGTTGATTCTTATCTGCCCTCTGAAACGGCCACTAGCAAGCCACTCAGTCATATCAAAAAACTGCTACGATGGACTGCAGCAGTTCAAGAAGGTGACTCACCACCACCTTCTCAAGGGCAATAAGGGATGGGCAATAAATGCTAGCCTTGCCAGTGATGCCAACATCCCATGAACAAATAAATACATTTTTAAAATCTTAAATAAGCAGAATTAGTTTGTTACAATGAATCGAGTTTCTACATAATTAGTTATTTTACATCAGGGACAAGTATTAATGTGCCCAAATTCTAAATAACTGATGTTAAAATATTAATGTAAGATGCCTTCTGCAGCAACTGTTGGACATTCTAATTTACGCAATATTGTCAGATTATTTTGTTAAGCAACAGCAACAAGCAATTCAACAAGCCAACTGTAGAATTTTACCTGGTGGACAAGAAAGGAATTAAAATAGCAGATATATCATGAAATGCTGAAGTGATTTTCACTCATTTACTACAAGATATTAAAATGACAGCAATTTTTCTATAAAACTGACATGCTTGGCTACATCTCGTCACAAACCTGTTTTTGAGAGACTCATTAAACCTTTCTATATATTTCATTAAGTGCATGATTCATGAAAAAAAACAAAGACCGTTTTTTCTTGTCAACTTGTGTATTAAATACAATTATGAATGCAAATTACCTTGGATGAGAGTTGCCTGACATAAGAACATAAGAAATAGGAGCAGGAGTAGGCCATATGGCCCCTCGAGCCTGCTCTGCCATTTAATAAGATCATGGCTGATCTGACCATAGACTCAGCTCCACTTCCCCGCCCGCTCCCCATAACCCCTTATCGTTTAAGAAACTGTCTGTTTCTGTCTTAAATTTATTCAATGTCCCAGTTTCCACAGCTCTGAGGCAGCAAATTCCACAGATTAACAACCCTCAGAAGAAATGTCTCCTCATCTCGGTTTTAAATGGGCCGCCCCTTATTCTAAGATCAGGCCCTCTAGTTCTAGTCTCCTCCAACATTTTCCCAACCACAGATGTTAGGCTAACTGGTCTATACTTTCCTGCTTTTTGTCTGCCTCCTTTTTTTTTTAAATAGAGGCGTTACATTTACAATTTTCCAATCTGCTTGGACCGCCCCAGAATCCAGAGAATTTTGGTAAATTACAACCAATGCATCCACAATCCCTGCCACTACTTCTCTTAAGACCCTAGGATGCAAGCCATCAGGTCCAGGGGATTTATCTGCCTTTAGTCCCATTATCGTATTGAGTACCACCTCCTTAGGTGATAACTAAAAGATTCTTGCAGCTTTTACACATTATCTGTCTACACTATAAACAAACTATTGAATACCACAGCACTTTGAGTTTCCAATTTATATTTTAAAAAATAAACATTACTACTTTATTTTAGTTTTAGTTTCACTGCTGAATAGATTTTACATAGTCACAGTCATTTCTTTGACCATCACCTGTTACACTGCTAATTCATTCAACGGAGAGCCTAAATATTTCTGTGCTGCCAAAAAAAATCTACAGGGTCACTACACTTTTCTTTTTTGGGGGACCCGGAACGGGGGGGGGCACATTTAAGAGCAATGAATATTTACCTTCCTTCTTTGCAAATCTTTCCTGATCATATCTGTTGTATGCTGCTGGAATAGGCTGTTTATTTCGCAGTGCTGGGTCCTGCAACATACAAAAATTGGACTTTTTGTGAAGAAAGCATCATAAAATCTTTTTTAAATGGAATATAAAATACACAGGAAAAAATACAAGTGGAAGACATTTAATGATTGGCGATTAAAACTGAGCAAGGAACCACTCAGCAAATGCACAACCATTATTTGGATATCAATACAAAACTGCATTTTATACTTAACAGCCATCTGCCACCATGAACAATAGTTTAAAAGAGACAGTTATATACAGTATCAGATACTTAACCAAATATAAAGGAATTAACTAATCTTTTTGGATGCACAAATCATCACCATGTTTCCTGTGTCAAATTAGGAATGTTATTATTTTACTTCCCATGCCTATTCACAAAAACTATAGGGTTGCATTTACCTATTCCTTTCCATCAAAATGGGTTACAATATTTCATAAGGGAAAGTGTCAGTGAACAACAAAGGCACTTGTAAATACCATAACAGTTAAGATGCTGATACATGTACACTACCAACAGATGGAGCACCAATACAGGTATTATCAGAGAATCTTATAGCACAGGAGGAGGCCATTAGGCCCGCCTGAAAGAGCTGTCCAATTTAGTCCCACATCCCAGCTTTTACCCCATAACCCTGTAAATTAGTCCTCCTCAAGTGCATATCCAATTGCCTTTTGAATGTTACTATGAAATCTGCTACCACTACACTTTCAGGTAGTGCATTCCAGATCTTAACCCCATGTGGAAATACTTTCTCCCTAGTTGCTCTATCAAAACCCCTCATCATTTTGAATACCTCTATTAGGCCTCCCCTTAATCTTATCTGCTCCAAGATGAACAATCACAGTTTCTCCAATCTCTCTACGTAACTGAAGTCCCTCGTCCCAGTTATCATCCTGGTAAAGTTCCTCTGTAACCTTCCCAAAGTCTTGACATCCTTCTTAAATTATTTGAAGCAGAGCCCGACACTGAGCAGATGTCCTGCAAACAGGATTCTAACTTGCACAGAGAAACGCTACTACACTTGGGGCTCCAACGCTTTAACCACTCAGCCATATTTCAACATAAAGGGCCCAAGTTTCGGCCTCAGTTGCTCCTGATTTTTTGGAGCAACTGGTGTAGAACAGAGTATCTTAGAAATTCGAATTCTCAGCATTTAGTTTGCCCCCGTTCTAGTCAGTTAGAACAGTTTCACTTTGGAACAGAATTTTTTTTTTTCAAAAGGGGGCGTGTCCAGCCACTTACGCCTGTTTTCAAAGTTTCGGCAGTGAAAACTTACTCCAAACTAACTTAGAATGGAGTAAGTGAAGATTTTTGTACGCTCGAAAAAACCTTGTCTACACTTTAGAAAATCAGGGGGGGGGGTTTAAAAGGAAGTTTACAAACATTAAACACTTCAGTTTTACAAATAAAGAGGCATCATCAGTAATAAATGATAAATACATCAATAAATCAACCAATAAATCAATCAAAAAAAATTAAGTAGTAAAACATTTTCTACTTACCAACTACAGCACCGGGAGCCCTCCAACAGCGGTTCCGACCGCACGGGTGAGGAAGGGAGGGAGCGCGGGTCGGGTCGGGGGGAGGGGGGGGCAGAGGGAGGTCAGGTTGGGTCGGTTCGTGTCGGGGGCAGGAGGAGGGAGGTCAGGTCGGGTCCGGGTGGGGGTGGGGGGGTCAGGAGCGCGGGTCGGGGGTGGTGGGAGGGATGGGGGTCGGGAGCGCGGGTCGGGTCGGGGGGGGGGGGGGGGAGGGAGGGAGAGGGAGGTCAGGTCGGGGTGGGGGGGGGGGGGGGGGGAAGGTCGGGGGGCGGGCAGGTCGGGTCCAGTCCGGGAGTCAAGTCGGGTCAGGAGGAAGCAGGAGCTGGGCGTGGGAGGCAGCCTTATGCGCACATTCCCAGTGAGGCCATTCGTCCAGGGCTAAGGGCTGCGTGCTTCGGGCCCCTCCCACAGAGTTTTGGGCGCCTGGAGCTACTGCACATGCGCGCATGTGCAGAGGTCCCGGCACTGTTTTCAGCGCAGGGACCTAGCTCCGCCCCCTACAGTTGGTGCTGCGCCGCGCCCGACTCAAGAGGACCAGCAGGGAGCCGGAGAATCTGTAAGTTTTTTTTAGGCGCACTTTGTGGCGCGAAAACGGGCGTCCAGATCGGGGCTGCGCCGTTCTAGGCGCGGCCCGAAACTTGGGCCCAATATACTGGAAACACTCGACAGGTTAGTCCGCATCTGTGAAGAGAACAATTTCTACCCCCAGTGTGTCCAAATAACTTTTACTGAATGTGGCCCGTGCCAAGTGCCAGGATGTTGGATGAGGTTCACCATGAAAATTGAGTTGGACACCCCTGTTCTAGAGTTTAAGGAAAAATGTGCTGTTGAGAATATTAAAATACATGAAAAATGTTCTATTATTCTTACTATTCCACATCCTGTGCATTTGCATCAATTGTTTGCACAATATTTTTGCTTAAGAAAAGTGATTTATACAAGTTAATATGAGTAGCAATTTATTTAATTCAGCAAATCATGGAGATTTTTTTTTAAAAAGGAGAGGTGGCATGTGCATTTCTGTATTCTCAACTTGCAACTAATTTTCTCAGTTTAGACGTGAGAGGAAGGAGGTAGGGTGGGGAGTCTACAATCTTCAAGAACAAAACAATCCCAAGAAACAGCAGTTCAGCAAGTCAAACACAATACATTTTATTCCTCCTTAAAAAAGGGAGAGAAAAAAAAACTGTTCTTACCGGTTGTATTACGTTTTGTGGGGGTCTCTGTTCTGGTGCTCGTCCTTCTTCCCTGGCTTTTACTGATTGTAAAATTGCAAATATATTCTTGGAAAAATTCTGAGGGAGGGAAAAAATTTTATAATCAGCAGCACTAGAACTTTTATTAAGTGAACATGGAATACAGTGGCATGACCTGCATTTTTCATACATTTCTCACACAAAACTGATGCCCGTGAACTCGAAGAATAGTTCATAGAAAGGTAGTTACGGTTCTGCATAAGTAATAATTAATCTGAATTTTCAGCATGCTGCATACTGCCACCTTGTGTGGACAAATAAGGAATATCGGGATTTAGACAATGCTTTCTTTGACAGATTTTCAACTTAAACATTTGATTAAAAACACAAAACTAGCATATTGCAGCCAAATGTTCCCTTTAAGCCACACTGCCACTCTCTGGACCTCCTGAACAGCCGGCTCTTCAATGCGAAAAAACACGCGTGTGGAATTTTGAATGGGCTGCGTACCCCAAAAAAATTAACAGGAACACTGATTACAGCTGCTGTGTAAATAAGTGCATTAATAAGAGCTGGAAAGTGCACATGAATTAAGGATTTAAAAAAATAATCAGTTATATCTGTATGGGAAGGTAGTGGTGACCTGATAGGAGTTCAAGATTACTGCGATCAAGAGGACTTTTTGCAGCTGCTTCTGGGAGGATAGTGGTAACTTCAGAAAAAAAGCTAGATACAGCAGTCCAGCCCCATTACATCAATGCTTATCTAACTTAACTCAGAAAACAAGAACAGCAATCTATACATAGGTACTTCAGGGTCACAGTGAAAATGTAACTGGTTACACCATTTAAGCACAACTGTCAAGTAACTCTTTTTAGTCAGCTTTAATTTTACTCACCATAAGCACAAGAATTATGCTGCTTATAAAAACTAGACAAGTGCGGAAACACGGACTGACATTATATTTTGATAGGAACATCTCAGGAACTATGTGACAAAAATGGTTAATGGTCAATTTCTATACTACAACTAGCCATTTCCAGTCACACTGCTGAGACCATGCTTATATATAAAGTATACCCAGGTATGCCAAGCAAAGGATTATGCTCAATAGATTGCTTCATATCGGTGGAATTACTGATGTCAATATTATACGACCATGGATTTCAAAGGCTTATAATCAATCATCATATATTTTTTTAAACATACCAATAACATGTGGGAGAAGCAAAATCAATTTGAAAGTAATGAGCGCATTTGACATGGAAAGTGCAGTCATTCAATCCTTCTCACATAATCCACAATTGTCCTTGCTCAACTATCCATTTCAATTTAAGGTAAATTTATCAGATTATATTTAACAGAAATTGGGAATACCCAAGTGATTCATGAACGCAATTGGTAAACTTAAAAAATGATTACTGCACAACCTAATCAGGGAAGCCGCAGAGGTGGCGCACATCTTAATCTGGCAATACTAAAATGATCCAGGTAAGATAATGGAAATGGAAATCATGGCATCATAGCAGCTATGGAATGATCAAGTTCATCATGATCGAAGAGTCAGAAAAATTGCAGATTAGGAGCCAAGTATATCATTTTTAAATGGCTAACAAAGAAAATGAGGGGACAGTTTAAGCAAATTAACTGGGCAAGGGGGGGGGGGGGGGGGGTGGCGGTGGGCGGTAAGGCTTGTTCAACAGCACTTCAGCAGCGGACAAGTAGAATACTTTTAAACACAATGCTGAGCATGGGGATAATTATAAACAGAACAAACAAATTAAATCAGAAGCATGAGAGAGGAAGAACAACCTCAACAATTCCTGCTGGGAGGAAGGTGAGGGACACTCGGATAAATATACGAACATACAAAAACATATTAAAAGGATGATTGGATGAGCAGAGGGTGTAAAGAAGTATGTGCAAAAAAAAAGCAGAGCTTTATTGATAAGTAAAACAGATCAATAAGAAATTCTCAGTATTATAACAGCGAGAGGGTGGAGAAGTCTAAAAGATGCCAATGGAGCTGAAACCTTGGCTAAATTAATATATTTAATGATTAGTTACAAATTGAGCATGCTTCAGCTATTTTTTCTACTGCACAGTATAAAAGGTTGCTACCAAAGGGGGCCTACAATTCATAAAGTGAAATGTGAGCTTACATGCAAAGTAATTCTAGGGCTGACCAATAAACCATTAACAAGAACATAAGATATAGGGCTCAAGATGCCCCACCCCCCTGCAAAAATGGTGCATCTCAGAGTTCCACCGACTTTCTGGAAAAAAAAGTGCGCCGAAAAGTTAACTTACAATTCTGGCCGATACTCGGGTCTTCTTCAGCCGCCGCATGGCGCAGCAGAATATATGAGGGGGGCGGAGCCAGGTCCCGGTGCTGAAAAATGTGCCGGGACCTCTGCACATGCGCACTAGAGTCTCTGCAGGCTGTGTGGGAGGGGCCCGAAGCACACCCTTCCCCCCCACCAGCCTGCCATGTTGAACCTTCTCCCTCCCTCCGTTCAGATGCCATCAGCCTAGCCTCCTTCCCATTCCTAGCTCTGGCCGAAGGGCTTGCCAGTGCGTTGTCCCGTACCCTGACCAAAGGGACTCCCGCACCGGTCGGGGCGGGCCTGCTGTGGATCTCTTTCCCCCCCTCCCCTCCCCCCGTTAAGATGCCACGTTCACCACCCTCGGCCCACTACATTGAGCCCTCTTCCCCCGTTCTTCCCCCCGCCCCACTGTTCAGATGCCACGTTCTCCTGCACCTATCCCACGCCAAAGGGACTCCCGCACGGCCAGCCGCTGCCGAGTTTAGTTGAAGGTAGGATTTACTTCAGTTCTTTATTTTTTATTGAATGCTTATTACTTTTTGTGTTAGTTACTTGCGCCGATTCCTTAACTCTAGGTAAGGTTTTTCTGTCTGGACAGAAGTGGCAACATACGCTGGCCTAAGTTAGTGTGGAGCAACTATTTGCTGGCCAAACGCACTTAAATGGCCAAAACAGGCGTTAGTGGTTGGGAACGCCCCCTTTTGGAAAAAAAAACTAAACTTTAAAAAAAACCTAACTCTCACTTACACTGGTGCAAATTAAATGGCCAGAACTGCAACTAAAAGGATACTCCAGAAAAAGCAAGTTGCTCCAAAAAAAATGGAGCAACTCCTGAGGAAATTTGGGCCCTTTGGAACAGGAGTAGGCCTTATGGCCCCTCAAGCCTGCTCTGCCATTCAGTAAGATCATGGCTGATCGGATCATGGACTCAGCCCCCACTTCCCCACCAGCTCCCCATAACCTCATCGTTTAAGAAACTGTCTATTTCCGTCTTAAATTTATTTAATGACTCAGCTTCCACAACTCTCTGAGGCAGCAAATTCCACAGACTTACAACCCTCAGAAGAAATTTCTCCTTATCTCTGTTTTAAATGGGCAGCCCCTTATTCTAAGATCATGCCCTCTAGTTCTAGTCTCCTCCATCAGTGGAAACATCCTCTCTGCATCCACCTTGTCAAGACCCCTCATAATCTTATACATTTCGATAAGATCACCTCTCATTCTTCTGAATTCCAATGTGTAGAGGCCCAACTTACTCAACCTTTCCTCATAAGTCAACCTCCTCATCCGCAGAATCAACCTAGTGAACCTTTTCTGAACTGCCTCCAATGCAAGTATATCCTTTCGTAAATGTGGAAACCAAAACTGCACGCAGTATTCCAGGTGTGACCTCACCAAAACCTTGTATAGCTATAGCAAGACTTCCTTGCTTTTATACTCCATCTCCTTTGCAATAAAGGCCACGGTACTATTGGCCTTCCTGATCACTTGCTGTACCTGCATACTATCCTTTTTAGTTTCATGTACAAGTACCCCCAGGTCCCGCTGTACTGCGGGACTTTGCAATCTTTCTCCATTTAAATAATAACTTGCTCTTTGATTTTTTTTCTGCCAAAGTGCATGACTTTACACTTTCCAACATTGTACTCTGTCAAATTTTTGCCCACTCACTTAGCTTGTCTATGTCCTTTTGCAGATTTTGTGTGTCCTCCTCACACATTGCTTTTCCTCCCATCTTTGTATCATCAGCAAACTTGGCTATATTATACTCAGTCCCTTCTTCCAAGTTGTTAATATAGATTGTCAATAGTTGGGGTCCCACCACTGATCCCTGTGGCACCCCACTAGTTACTGGTTGCCCACCAGAGAATAAACCATTTATCCCAACTCTGTTCTGTTAATTAGTCAATCCTCTATCAATGCTAATATATTACCCTCAACCCCGTGAACTTTTATCTTGTGCGCTAACTTTTATGTGGCACCTTGTCAAATGCCTTCTGGAAGTCCAAATACACCACATCCACTGGTTCCCCCTTTATCCATCCTGTTTGTTACATCCTCAAATAATTCCAGCAAATTTGTCAAACATGACTTCCCCTTTATAAATCCATGATGACACTGCCTGACCGATTTTTGCTTTTCCAAATGTCCTGCTACTGCTTCTTTAATAATGGACTCCAGCATTTTCCCCAAGCACAGATGTTAGGCTAACTGGTCTATAGTTTCTTGCTTTTTGTCTGCCTCCTTTTTTTTTTTAAATAGGGGCATTACATTTGCAATTTTCCAATCTGCTGGGACCTCCCCAGAATCCAGGGAATTTTGATAAATTACAACTAATGCATCCACAATCCCTGCCGCTACTTCTCTTAAGACCCTAGGATGCAAGCCATCAGGTCCAGGGGATTTATCTGCCTTTAGTCCCATTATCTTATTGAGTAACACCTCCTTCGTGATTGAGTTAAGTTCCCCCCCTATAGCCCCTTGACTATCCACTGTTGGAATATTGTTAGTGTCTTCTACCATAAAGACTGATACAAAATATTTGTTCAGAGTTTCTGCCATTTCCATGTCTTCCATTACTAATTCCTTGATATCCAAGGGACAAACATTTACTTTAGCCACTCTTTTCCTTTTTATATACCGATAGAAACTCTTGCTATCTGTTTTTATATTTTGCGCTAGTTTACTTTCATAGTCCATCTTCCCTTTCTTAATCATGCTGCTTGTAAGCTTACTGAAAGCAATTCCAAGTGCCTCCATCTCCTGGTCTCTTATGCGATGGACTAGCAACATTGACAGACTGTATACCTCAGGCTATAAATTACAAATCAGGTTTATTAATTAAAATTAAGCAGAAGCAAGATCACACTAGATTACAGCAAAACAATGTCCATTTCAAAAATAGTAAGAATGAATCTTTGATCATTCTCATACTTGAAATAAAAGCCTATGAAGAAAGGTTTATACATCAACTCCGATATTGAGTGCTCCAATGGAGCCCCAGCTCACCAATTGTCGAGGAAAGCAGAAATTCATTACAGAAATCTTGATATAGGACTCCTCCTCCTTACTTTAAAAAAAAAATCAAACTGTGACAATAGACACTTGTCTTTTACAATTAAATGCAGCTATTAATCACAGTAATTTGAAGACATCAGTTTGTTGGACAGGTTTTCCATATAAAAATAATAAAATAACTCAGTAGTTTTTCTCCCAGTGGGCTAGCATTCCCAAATGATTAGCTCTTTCTCGCAGCAAGGTAATCAATATTTGTTTTGTTACCTATGTGGACTTGGCAACTAGCTTTCATTAACCTATCCACCTAAAGAGGTGACTCATCTGTTTTTTTTAAAAAGCTTCAGCACAAGACAAATAATGTGCATTTCAGCTATATACACATGCAGTTTGTTTCCAGCAAGCGTTAATCAGGTTGAAGTGGCCAACAGTTAGAAAACATACAAAGTCTCCTTAAAGAAATTAAAAGTAGTCCGTTAGAATTTGGAACAAACGGATCAATACATAAAATAAAATTATTTCTTTCCAAGTATTCACATGATTGACATGTCCTCCTTAAACAGTGATAATCCAAAGTGAATTAACGCCTTTGATATAAATGAGATGGAAGTACGAAACAGGCTAAAAGGGCCGAAAATAAATAAATCCCCAGAGAAGAATGCCATTTATCCCAGGAGTATTGAGCGAGATGAGGAAAAATAAAAGACTTGCATTTATATAGTGCCTTTCACAACCACTGGTCGTTCCAAATGCTTTGCAGCCAATGAAGTACTTTTTGAAGTGTAATCACTGATGTAATGTAGGAATCACTTTAGCCAATTTGCACACAGCAAACTCCCACAAACAGCAATGTGAAAATGACCAGATAATCAGGAAGGAGATCTATGGAGTGCTGGTGGTCACTATGAGGGAGTCAAATTCTGGGGAAGTTCCAGCAGATTGGATACAGGTTTGCAAGGTGCACATTTTCAAACAGGGCAATGAAGCAGACTCCAGTAACTCTTCAATCGTGAGCAAAGTAATGGAATCAATTATCAGAGCGAACTCCAGGATTACCTGTACAATGATAACCGCGTAAATCGCAGCCAACATAGAAAAGCCAAGGAGATTGGTCAGGCTGAATCTGAGCAAGTGACATCCCCAGCGGACTCCAGTATAGAAATCATAGAATGATACAGCACCGTGTCTGTGCTGGTTCTTTGGTAGTGCTGTCCAATTAATCCCACCCTCCTGCTCTTTCCCCATAGTCCTATAATTTATTTCACTTCAAGTACTTATCCAATTCTCTTTTTGAATAGTACTACTGAATCTGCTTCCACCACCCTTTCAGGCAGTGCATTCCAGATTACAATAAATAGCTGTAAAAGCAACAAAACATGACGTATCTAGCCTTCGAAATGACAAACTTTTGCACAAAATGCTACAGGTTAAGCTCAAAGCAGAAGGGATTAAGGCTAAAATTTGGGAATGAATATGAAATTGGCTGAAGTGTAGAAAATGTCAGATTGATGTCAAGGTAGGAATGTCGAAAGGGATGCCTGAAGAATGGGTGCTGGAATTGATACTGTTGCTAATTGGGTTAAGAATTGAATTCACATTGGTTAAACTCAGACATTTTAAAATTGAGGGGTGGAGGAGTAGATTCTGAGGAATCAGCTCAAGAAATTCAAAATGAAATGTTTCAAATATTTAAGTGGCCAGAACAATAGCAGATAAATTTAATACACAGCATCAAATGCTGTGCATAGGAAGAAGACAGGAGACATATGTACTCCATGAATGGCCTCAAAATAGTTACGGTGAAATTGAAAATGATCACAAGATTTAGTAGTAAGAACAGAAAATGCTGGAAACACTCAACGGGTCCAAGTTTCCACAAGAAAAAAAAACGGGCGCCCCTCCGAGCTGGGCGCCCGTTTTTCGCGCCTAAAAAAATCCTCGGTATTCTGCACCTACTTACAGGTCCTCTGGCCTTCGGCGCAGCCAGCACGAGCTGTGGGGGGGCGGAGCCAGGTCCCTGCGCTGAAAACAGTGCCGGGACCTCTGCACATGCGCGCTACAGTCGGCACGCAAGTGCAGTAGCTCCAGGCGCCGAACTGTGTGGGAGGGGCCCGAAGCACGCAGCCCCTAGCCCTGGCCCAATGGCCTCACTGGGGCTCCTCCCATGGCCAGCTCCTGCTCCCCGCCTGACCAGACCCGACACTCGCTCCCCGCCGACCAGACACCCGCTCCGACCAGACACCCGCTCCCCCCCCCCCGCCCCGACCCGAGACCCGCTCCCACCATCCCCGACCCCCGCTCCCCCCACCCCCCCCGCACCGACCCGAGACACGACACCCGCTCCCCCCCCCCCCGACCAGACAACCGCTCCGCCGGACCAGAGACCCGCTCCCCCGCCCCGCCCCGACCCCCGCTTCCCCCCCCACCCCGACCAGAGACCCGACCCCCGCTCCGAGACCCGCTCCCCCCCCCGACTGACCCGATCCGCGCTCCTGTTCCCCGACCCAACGCCCCCTCGCTCGCTCACTCTCGCTCTCGCCCTCTCTCTCTCGCTCTCTCAGCGGCACGAACGGCTGCAGAATTCTCCCTGGCTGAAGCACTTTCACACAGGTAGGAAGATGGTTTATTTAATCTTTTCTTGGCTTATAAATGTTTATTCAGGTTGGATTTATTTGTATAATATTTGTAGAAGTATAAATAAGGATTTATTGTCGAATTTAATGAGTTCCCTTCCCCCCCCCTCCCCCCCTCGTTCTGGACGCCTAATTTGTAACCTGCGCCTGATTTTTTAATGTGTAGAACAGGTTTTTTCAGTTCTACAAAAATCTTCACTGGCTCCATTCTACTTTAGTTTGGAGTACATTTTCACTGTGGAAACTTTCAAATCAGGCGTCAGTGGCCGGACACGCCCCCTTTTGAAGAAAAAATTCTGTTCTAAACTAGAACTGTTCTACCCGACTAGAACTGCAGAAAAAAAAATGTGGAGAATTGCGATTTCTAAAATAGTCCGTTCTCCACCAGTTGCTCCTAAAAATCAGGCGCGAATCATGTGGAAACTTGGGCCCAACAAGTTAGGCAGCATCAGTGGAGAACGGACGAAAGGTCATCAACCTCCACACATGCTGCCTGACCTGCTGAGTGTTTCCAGCATTTTCTGTTTTTATTTCCGATTTCTAGCACCCACAGTATTCTGCTTTTGTAATTTTAGGCTTTCTAGATTTGATACTCAATAGTCCAATCACCACAGATCAGCAAACAACAAAGGATGTCGAATACTGAACTATATAGCCAAAACAATGTCATGCGATGCTCCACAATTCCACTCCCTTTGTTTTGCTCTTCTTCCCCGGCATGATCGTCTCCTGTCCTTGTTACAGCCCTTCTCCGACTAGCACCACACACATAAAAATGAGGCAAACAGCTAACCTGTGTCAGCAATTCTCAGAATATGCAGGCTGAGCATATGGTACAGAGGTTATCTCAGTCTGTAACATTACACAGGGGACATGTCCCGGGTATCTGCTCGCAATTCAGAGGATGTGCAGCAGATAATCCGGGAGATACGTGCGCAGACCGCCTCCGTCAATGCCTTGCGGTATGCAATAGTGGCGGGACACGGCACTATACTCCAAGGTGACGACGCACAAACCACCAGCACAGAAGCGAGTCAGGAGGAAGTACTTCCTTCTGGCTCGGAAGGCATTTCCGCAGGAACGTCTTCCCCTCCACCCAAAGAGCTGATCGAGCCACCATCAGCACCCCACCCCCCACCCCCCCCCCCCCACAGAAGGAAGTCTTGCCGTCGCCCACCCGACTCGTCCCGCTACCCAGGGACCCAAACAGGGGGGGGTTAAGACACGGGGGTAAAGGACTTGGAGGGAAACGTGGCCACAGGTAGGGAGGAGGGTGTTTTATTGTTATACTGATAATTTTAGATGTTATGTTACAATTAGTGTTGTACATTTTTATTGTTGTTGGGTGATTGTTGAGGGGTGGGGGTGAGGAGGGATGTTACATTTCTGAAATAATTTTTTGCAGCATTGTTAATTTTTTTTTAATTTACTGAATTTTACAATTGTTGTGGAGTTTCTTCTAATAACGCAAGGTAAGGTAAAACATGAATACAATTGTTGGAAAACAATGGCCAGGCCAGACCAGGCAAGGATCAAACGTAATGCAACTGCAACTGTTGTCTTTCTGTAACTGTAACTGTCCCCAATGTAAGTTCATGCAAAGCGTTCATTTATAAGCTGCTGACGCAAGAGCTTTGCAGTTGCGTAACTCCCACGGGGTTTTTCCAGTCTTGCCCGGGGTGGGGGAGGGGGCGTGGGGGCATGGATTCATAGCCAGGCTGATTGTCCTCCCAGAGGGCCTCACCAGCCTCCTCCTCCTCGTGTCTCTTACACCTCCACTCCTTCCTGAGGAGTTTAACATCTGTAGTGGGGTAAATGCTTGAAACTACCATTAAGGAAGAAATAGCGGGACACCTAGATAGGAATAGTGCAATCAAGCAGACGCAGCATGGATTCATTAAGGGGAAATCATGTTTAACTAATTTACTGGAATTCTTTGAGGATATAACGAGCATGGTGGATAGAGGTGTACCGATGAATGTGGTGTATTTAGATTTTCAAAAGGCATTCGATAAGGTGCCACACAAAAGGTTACTGCAGAAGATAAAGGTACGCGGAGTCAGTGGAAATGTATTAGCATGGATAGAGAATTGGCTGGCTAACAGAAAGCATAGAGTCGGGATAAATGGGTCCTTTTGGGGTTGGAAAACGGTGGTTAGTAGTGTGCCACAGGGATCGGTGCTGGGACCACAACTGTTTACAATATACATAGATGACCTGGAAGGGGGGGACAGAGTGTAGTGTAACAACATTTGCAGATGACACAAAGATTAGTGGGAAAGCGGGTTGTGTAGAGGACAGAGAGGCTGCAAAGAGATTTAGATAAGTTAAGTGAATGGGCTAAGGTTTGGCAGATGCAATACAATGTCGGAAAGTGTGAGGTCATCCACCTTGGGGGAAAAAAAAAAACAGTAAAAGGGAATATTATTTGAATGGGGAGAAATTACAACATGCTGAGGTGCAGAGGGACCTGGGGGTCCTTGTGCATGAATCCCAAAAAGTTAGTTTGCAGGTGCAGCAGGTAATCAGGATGGCGAATGGAATGTTGGCCTTCATTGCGAGAGGGATGGAGTACAAAAGCAGGGAGGTCCTTCTGCAACTATATAGGGTATTGGTGAGGCCGCACCTGGAGTACTGCGTGCAGTTTTGCTCACCTTACTTAAGGAAGGATATACTAGCTTTGGAGGGGGTACAGAGACGATTCACTAGGCTGATTCCGGAGATGAAGGGGTTACCTTATGATGATAGATTGAGAAGACTGGGTCTTTACTCATTGGAGTTCAGAAGGATGAGGGGTGATCTTATAGAAACATTTAAAATAATGAAAGGGATAGACAAGATAGAGGCAGAGAGGCTGTTTCCACTGGTCGGGGAGACTAGAACTAGGGGGCACAGCCTCAAAATGCGGAGGAGCCAATTTAAAACCGAGTTGAGAGGGAATTTCTTCTCCGAGGGTTGTGAATCTGTGGAATTCTCTGCCCAAGGAAGCAGTTGAGGCTAGCTCATTGAATGTATTCAAGTCACAGATAGATAGATTTTTAACCAATAAGGGAATTAAGGGTTATGGCGAGCGGGCAGGTAAGTAGAGCTGAGTCCACGGCCAGATTAGCCACGATCTTGTTGAATGGCGGAGCAGGCTCGAGGGGCTAGATGGCCTACTCCTGTTCCTAATTCTTATGTTCTTATGTTCTTATTATGATTGGGCCGGCAGCCCCATCTGGCAATTGTTGTCCTCTACTTATAGCTAGGTTATGCAACATGCAGCACACCGCAATAAACTCAGCGACCTGGTCAGGATGGTATTGTAGGCTGCCTCCAGAGTGGTCCAGGCATCTGAAGCGCTGCTTCAGCACTCCAATTGTCTTTGACGATATTCGGTGTAGCTATATGGCTTTTGTTATAACGCTTCTCGGCTTCCATTTAGGGATTACGCAGCGGGGTCATGAGCCAGCTGGCAAGGCCATATCCTTTATCCCCCCCCTAACATCCAACCATGATCTTGTGCAACAGGTCAGAGTCAGCGCTCTCACATGCGCATCATGGATGCTGCCTGGAAATATAGCATTTACTGCCATGATTATTTGGTTATCGACAACGAGCTGCACATTCAGGGAGTGGAATCCCTTTCCTTTTCGAAGCACCTCCGCATCCTGTAAAGGTGATTTCAGGGCGATGTGCGTGCAGTCTATTGCTCCCTGCACCTTGGGGAAGTTTGCTATTCTCGAGAATCCGAAAGCCCTCCTGGTCTGTGCCTCCCTGGTCATAAGGAAGCTTATAAAGTCCATCCTGCGAGTGTAAATGGCTTGAGTCACCTGTCAAATGGAGCAATGTGTGGCGTGCTGAGATATGCCACAGATGTCACCAGCTGAATGGAGCCCGATGCGTAGAAGGATAGTGCTTCAATAACGACCTCAGCAGGCAGTGCGATCCTGATGGTGCTGGTAAGACTGCAGATCTCCCTTGATGAGCTGGCATATCTCAGCAATGACCTCCTTTCGGAAGGCACGTATTATCAGACAAGTTCAGGTAGGATTGCTTATCCCTGTAAGTTCGTCGGGTGTCCAGTCTCCTCCTCTACATTAGTCTGCCACCTCTTTGAGGGGCCTTTCACTAAACCCAACTTCAGACTCCAGCATGTGAGCATTTACAAATAATGGGTGAAGTTGCAGACCCCATCACTAACACTATTCCTATAAATGCCCTTTGTACTAAAATAAATATAAATATAAATGTGAGTGGATCAATCAGTACCTAAGGCACTAAATAACACAAATTCTTTAAGCAGCCTCTCACTTCCTCCGACGTTCAAAATGGCGTCCGTAGTGCAGAGCTTTGTGAAGTGAGACAGGTAAGAGCAGCTTTTCTCCAGCGATCGTCTCGGCGAGCAATCAGCCCGGTAACGTGTGGGCGATGTGCCGAAAGTTGGGCCGGCAATCTTTGGGCGATATTCTGGCCCAAATTTCCACTTTTAAGGTAAAATGGGCGATAGCTTACCTTTTTAGGCGATAGCCCAGCAATCTCGTGGCAAGTCCAGCCCTAGGTTTCTCATCACAGTGCCGTCAAACCTTAGGACCCCTGTCCCAGTTCTGTCAAAGTCCAAATTTCCCCTCTGCAGTGCTACTGAAACCTATGACTCCATCCAGTGCTACCAAACTCCAGGACCTCCCTCCTATGCTACTGAAAAATCTCAATACCCTCCCCACATGCTACTAAGTCTCAGATACTCATGCTAACTGCTGTTAAACAAAGACATGTCCTGCTCTAGTGCTACCAAACTCTCACCCAAGTTTAGTCACCATGAATCAGTAACCCACATTGTGTGATACATGGCATACTCTTATAAAACAGTATATCCTCTAACTCAGTGAGCATAGTCATGGGAAATCTCCTAAAATATAAATGTTTTGTACACAGCAAGTACTTCTGTAAGCAGCAAACTTTAACAGTTACATCTGTATATCCCCTGATTCACGATGAACACTACAGGAGATCAACATAAAACTATACACATCAATCACGATGCATGCAGGCTTCTAGCTTCAATACCAGGGAGCTGTGATGGCAGCTGAAATGACTGGTACAGGTCTATAAAAAAAACTCAACCAAACTGTAGAAACCTCAAACCAATTAGAAACCTCAGACGCAAACCGACACCAATTTAATCAGACTTTGAGCAGCCAGGCCGGGCAAATGCAAATAAAACATACATAAGTAAGAATGCATTCCAATAGGGAACTTGGTACAGTGGGTTAGACAGTGGGAGATAACAAGTGAGGAATATCAGTGTGCCATGCCAAAACATTTACCATTCCCCACAAAAAACCAATAAGAAAATGCTCATTATAGTTACACTGAAAGGTATGTTAAGAAAAACAAACGTATGTATCAATTTTCCTAGACTGAGATTTTGAGCCTACTGCTTTTTGTTAAACACAAGCATAAACTCTTCATCTGAACCCCAACAGGATGATAAGTTGTTACTTTTCAGTGGCATTTTGGTCTTGATACAGGGGAGAGAGCCATGACAACAAGTCTCCATATTGAAACAAATTGTGCAATAGTACCCAATTTCAGTCACAGGGTGGTGCTGTGCAATACCGAAGAGCACTTTAAACCCAGAGTTGTTTGGCTTCTGCCTGAACATACCAAAGAGCAGAATACTCACCAACTGATGCCAACAAACTACACTGACTCAAATTTAAAGAGGCGCTTGGGGAAGAAAGAAATCTTCCCATCTTTCAATAGATCTCCCATGGTGCTGCACACAAGAAACAAAGATCTGTACAATACTGAACTATCATCTTAATATTCCACAACAATGTGATCACAAGCCTCCTTAAATCAGTGGATGACAGAAAGTGCCATGAAGACAAATCTGAGCATCACACTTTAGGAAGGAAGTCAAGACCTTGAGAAGGTGCAGAGCAGATTTACTAGAATGGTACCACGTATGAAAGATTTCAGTTAAATGGAGACTGGAAAGATGGGGGTTGTTCTCTGTAGAGCAAAGAAAGTTAGAGAGATCTGATAGGTGCTCAAAATCTTTGAGTAAATAAGGTGAAACGGTTTCTGGTGGCAGAAAGGTCAGTAACCAGAGGACACAGATTTAAGCTAATTGACAAAATAACCAGAGACAACAAGAAAAAAAAAAGACGCTGTGAGTTATGATGATCTGGAATGCATTGCCTGAAAGGATGGTGAAATCAGATTCACCAGCAAGCTTTAAAAAGGAATTGTGTAAATACTTGAAAAGGGAAATGTGCTGGGTTGTGGGGAAAGAGCAGAGGAGTGAGACTAATTGGACAGCTCTTTCAAAAGTAAGCACAGGCACAATAGGCTGAATGGCCTCCTGCTGTGCTCTATGATTCTATGAAAACGAGATATTCATGAAAAAGCTTGGGAGCTTGAATAATAGTGAAATGTGCAAACCTATTATGTTTGTCGCTAGGAAATATTAGCAGGAAAACCTAACCCAGACAAAGTAATACACTAAATCCACCACCAAAAGTTCACAGGAAAGAAAGAGTTTGTGATTAGAATATCAGCACACTACCTGCAAACCAGACAACACCAGCAGGCAATCAACCTGCTCGCATCAAGAAGTATACCACAGTGCATCACAGATATATTTGCAGGTTGTTCTTTATGCTGTAAAGCAGAACTTAACTTTCAATGCACTGAGACAGCAACTCCAATGACAGCATGCTATTAATTGCCCTCTCCCCTGCCACCCCAGCCTCTCATCGGAGCCAGCGAAAAGAAAATCTAGAAAAGTAGCAGAGCTAAATGTCAATTCCTAACAGAATTTAAAAAATCGCCAATATTCTTTGTTTAAATTATGGATCGAGCAGTCAATAGCTCCAATGGTGGTGTACTAATTATTTAGTCGGCGAGGCTAGCAGTCATCTGGAAAATATTGGGAAAGCAACAGACGACAGAAAATATCAATTCCCAGCAGAATAGAGAAGAAAAAGCATTTACACCCTCTTCTATGCTGCCAAAATTCTCCAAGTTCTTTTTTTATACATGTATAATAAATGCACTGAGTAGCCAGCAGCTGGTATTTGTATTTTCCAATGTTGCCAGCTCTAGAACAAGAAATGATAATTTTTCAACATTCTGAACCTATCAAATCATTTAGAGGCTGTATTACTGTTTAAATTAAAGTACTTTCAAATTTGCTGAAGTGAGAAGAAAGCTCAAGGCTTTTGGTAAACAGGGGGCAGACTCAAAAAATGGAAACCAAGCAGCCCATGCAGGACTAAAAGGTAAGTTAGTAAAGCAGGCATTGCAACAGTGTATGATATAGTATCTTCTCCTTCCTTCGTAGGCAGTCCCCCAGAGTCGAGGATGACTTACTTCCACACTAATATGAATTCTACACAATCTGCCACATGTGGGGCAGGTAGTGGTTGAAGGGATGGGTGGGGGTGAGGTGCTTGGTTTGTCATATGCTCCTTCCGTTGTTTGTACTTGGCTTCCACGTGCTCCCGACGAAGAAACTCAAGTGTCCGGTGCCTTCTCGAAGGCTTCTCCTCCACTTTGAGCGGTCTTGGGCCAGGGATTACCAATAGTCAGTGGGAATGTTACATTTATTTCAAGGAGGCTTTGAGGGCGTCCTTGAAGCATTTGCTCTGCCCTCCTGGGACGCGCTTGCCGTGACGGAGCTTGGAGTAGAGTGCTTGTTTCGGGAGTCTTGTATCACGCATGCGGTCAATGTGGCCCGTCCATCGGAGCTGATTGAGCGTGATCAATGTCTAGAAGCTGGGGATGTTGGCCTGAGCAAGAACACTGACGTTGGGACGCCTATTCTGCCAATGGATTTGCAGGATTTTGTGGAGGCAGCGATGGTGGTACTTCTCCAGTGCTTTAAGGTGCCCACTGTACATTATCCATGTCTCTGAAGCATATAGGAGGGCGGGTATCACTGTTGCTCTGTGGTATATTGAGTATATGAGGCATGCACTTTCAGAAATTCATTCTAGGCATCTGCAATAACTGCTATGCCTGTTGGTGGCATTTTAATAAGCAACACAAGAGATATTATACTAAGGGGCTATAATCCTCCGATTGCACAAAATGATTTGAATTCTTTTGAAATTAAGACTGAAAAGAGAGAGCAAGGGGAAGCATTTTAATTAAGTTATAAAAATCTTTTTTTTGTGGCCGTGTAGTCGGAATGATGTTGAGTTTTGAACCCAATGAACACTGCACAACAGTGGAAATTTCAAAGTTTGCAAATTTCAAAACACAATAAAGATGAAAATCAAAATTCCCAGTCATAAATAATGGTCCAAAACTTGCGGTCCACGGCTTAGCTTCATAGTATGCCGTGAAACCTGCGAAAAGAATATGCACCTACCTGATGGCGAGCCTCCTTCGTAAACTTGATCTCCGAGGACAGCGTAATGGCCCACGGATCCCAGGGACAACATGTGCGGAGGTGTACCCGTGATTACGAGGGCTTAATCCTCCAATCAGGAAACAGAATGCCTTTCATTCATTTAAATTACAACATTACTTTATTGCTACAGCCTTTAAAATACATACAGATGCAAGGCACGTCAGGAGTGTGATGAAATACTCTCCACTTGCCTGGATGAGTGCCGCTCCAACAACACTCAAGAAGCTCGGCACCATCCAAGACAAAGCAGGCCGTTTGATTGGCACCCCATCTACCCTCCTTAAACATTCACTCCCTCCACCACCGGCACATCGCGGCTGCAGTGTATACCATCGACATGATACACTGCAGTAACTCGCCAAAGTTTCTTCGGCAGCACCTCCCAAACCTGCAACCTCTAATTGGAAATATATTGCGGTTCCTTCATCGTCGCTGAGCCAAAATCCTGGAACTCCCTCCCAAACAGCACTGTGGAAGTAGCTTCACCATAAGGAGTGCAGCGATTCAAGACAGCAACTCACCACCTCCTTCTCAAGGGCAATTAGGGATGGACAATAAATGCTGGCCTTGCCAGCAATGTCCACATCCCGTGAACGAATACAAAGGACGCAGTCTTTCTCTCGCTTTCTCTTTCCCGTCCTTGCCCTCATTTGCATTCACAAATGCAGACCCATTGGCCTGTCTTTGTTATAGGGTAAAACAAAGAAATAAAGTATCAGGAGTTGAAGATTATTTATGCTAGGTTATCTATACTTTCCTACAATACATGAATTCAGAAGGGGACTGTTCTACCTGACCAATATGATTGACTTGCTTTTGAGCAAGTGATGTCACAAGTGGACAGTGAAGTGCTCCAGATCATGGTTCAATCAAACTTCCAAAAACCAGGAGACAAAATTCTACGTGGAAGGCTGCAAATCGCGCTCAATTCAGCGGACACATTGGGTTAATGTTGGGAATGGATAAGAAATTGGCAACCACATGCAAAGCACTCGGTACGAGTTGGAGCAGTTAAGTTAGGAGAAGTACTAAGTAGCATGCCCCAGCATTCTTACTTGGACTACTACTATTTCTAACACCAATTTACATTTATATAGTACATGTAACATAGTATAAAGTCTCAAGGCACTTAACGAGCAATATAAATAAAAAAACATTTTTGACACCTAGCCACAGAAGGAGCCATCAGGACAGATGGCCAAAAGCTTGATCAAAGTAGTATGTTTTAATGAGCACCTTGAAAGAGGAGAGAGGTGGAGAGGTTTAGGGAGGGAATTCCAGTGCTTGGGGGCAAGGCAGCAGAAAGCACCGTCGCCAATAGTAGAACAATTAAAATCAGAGATGCACAAGTGGCCAGAATTAGAAGAGCGCAGAGATCTCGAAGGCTTGTAGGGCTGGAGAAGGCTACAGAGATAGGAACTGGCAAAGCCATGGAGGAAATGAAAACAAGGCGTTGTCGGGCCAGGAGCCAGTAAAGGTCAGCAAGTACAGGGGTGATGGGTGAACAAGTTTTGAAGTGAGTTAAGATACTTAAGTTAACTTGCATCTACAACTTGGATTCAGATACTCAATGCAAATTGTCAAGTTTGCTGAAGGTATCAAACTAGGAGGAGCAGTTGAGTCTGAGGAGATAGTTTGGGAAATACAAAAAGTTGAACAAAATATGTAAGTGGTTGGAATAATAGTTCATGAAACTTTATGCTGATCAGTGTAAATGATTGAAATGATCAAGTTGGACAGGATCGGGGATTCAAAGAAGCAAGAACCAAGTATGTAATTTAAAAAAGGGTTAACCTGGAAGAAATGAGGGAGCAGCTTAAGCAAATGAACAAAACTTCTGCAGTTATATTGGCCTGGATTTTGCAGTGGGTATGCCGTCCTACCGCCTTCGAAATCTACCACAGGTTCGGGGTTTCTGCATGTGCTTGCGCTAAATCCCAAACTTGGGGTTTGTCAACGTACGCATTGATACTTCATCCGAACCACCACCGAAAACCGAATTGCTGGCACAGAGTCGGGCTAACTGCCCGCCAACTGCCCAGCAATCAGGTACAGAAATTTTACGGCTGATGTAAACAGGTGTAGGGGCCTGTTTCCACAGCGTATGGGGATAACCGAAATGAAAATCCAGGAACATAAAAATCTTTAATGAGAAACAATCCTAGTGTATGTTAGGCTGCAGGGTTTTTATGATGTTTACATTTCATAACTTTCTGCACATTGTACAGTATTTGTTTAGAAGTGAGAATCATGAATAATTAATTGGATTCCCATGATACAAACTAATTTTATTGGTGGTGGTGAACCGCTGCAATCCTGGTGTACTCCCACAGTACCAAATTTGTCGCAGCGGTTTGGTACAACTGAGTGGCTTGCTAGGGCAGTTAAGAGTCAACCACATTGCTGGGTCTGGTGTCACAAAGAGGCTAGACTGGGTAAAGTTGGGAGGTTTCCTTCTTTAAAAAGGACATTAGTGAACCAGATGGGTTTTTACAACAATCCTGTATTTCATGGTCACCATGACTGATATTAACTTTTTAATTCCAGATTTAATTAACTGAATATAAATTTCCTCAGCAGCCATGCTGGGATTTGAACTTGCGCCTCCGGATCATTAGTCCAGCCCTCTGGATTACTAGCCGAGTAACATAACCACTATGCTACCGTACCAGGAGAATGAGTAAAAGTGGCGGGATCTAGGGCGGGATCAGCGCGAGGAGAGCGCGAGGAGAGCGCGACGAGGAATTTATAAGGAACTAGTTAGGACAGGCCAACAACTGGACAAATAAAGTCCCCACTTCTCACTAAATTCTGGAAACTTGTCTTAACAGAGAATTTTAACTCTTGGTCTAAATACAAGCACACAGAAAAAAAACTCAATTTAGTAAAGACTGCGCTTTTTGTCTCCATCTCTTTCCTTGCAGTGCTCGCTCAACTGCAAATTTGTTTTTCTACCCATCAGCAGCAAATAAAGCCATGAATAAGACGGGAAAATCAATATCTTCAGTCTAAAATGTGCCAACGGCTGTCACCCTACCTACTTTTTCAATTTATTTCCAAAACAATCAATGAAGTTCCTCTACTCTTTGCGAATAGACTTGATGAAATCGGTAGTAGGTAGTTGCTAATGGACATTTCTCTGGAATACTTCCAGCTTTTACGAGGATACCTCTGTTGAGATTTCACAACATATACAAAGAAACCAAAACAAATTAACAGTTTTCTGGAAACTGTATGAAGAGCTCACAATTTTATTGTGCAATTTACGACAAAATCCAACATAAGAATATAGTTGAGGAACCAACAATACCTTTTATCTCGAGACAAAAGCTCAGAATTCAATGAGACACTCATCCAGACAAAACTTTAGCAATTTATCATCTTCTGTTGTCTCACCTGCTCTCAATTCAGTTGACTGGGTAACCCGGTCAATTGCATGAAGCTCAAACTGCTTTGCAAACCTCAAAGAACTTTTATCAAATGTCTTCTGAAAACTCAAATTACATCAACTGGAAAAGCCAGCATCCACTAAATATAGTTACTGCCTCAAAACATTCATATAATTGATGAGGCATAACCTACTACCTCTATGCTAACTACTCTGAATAGTTTCTAGGAACATTGAACAGCATCCTGTGAAATTCTTCAGCATTTTCCCCACTGCAGAGGTGAAGATAATTGGTCTATAAATTCTAGATTCACATTTCTTTTTGTAGATCAGGATAGCATTTGTTCTCCCTCAGGTCTCATGTACAACCAATGTTTACCTCCTTAAAAATATTAAAGCTATCCTTCACCAACTTCCTTTGATTTCCTTGTCCATTCTGGGATGCATAACACATTGTCCAAGTGCCATGAACATTTAATTCTTGACTTCAGAACATATAATTAATGTCTACGTGTTATGAATTCTTGAATCAAAATGACTATCTGAAATCTTTCTAGCGATTACAGCTGTGAAGACTGATGTACCAAATCAGTTTTTCACACAAGTCATCTTGTGATCTTCTACAACATTTTAATCAAATACCATATTAAAATAAATATATTGTCTTTAAACAAAGAGTCATTGACCTGAAGCATTAACCATTTCTCTCTCTCCACAGATGCTGCTTGACCTGCTGAGCATTTCCAGCATTTTCTGTTTTTATTTCAGATTGCCAGCATCTGCAGAATTTAGCTTTTATATTGTCTTTAAACATTCCTCTACTACTTATATAATTGTCAGATCTCTCTCTCTCTCTTAAGCAGTCTCTCAGAGTAGAGAATGACTTAAGATGCCTGTACGTGAATTCTTTAAACGTGGGGTGGCCATTGCACACCAGCTATCAGATATGGTTCAGCAGTTAGCACTCTCGCCCGAGGTCAGAAGATTGTGGGTTCAAGTCCCTCTCCACAGGCTTGAGCACAAAAATCCAGGCCGACACTCCAGTACAGTAACGAAGCAGCGTTGCACTGTCGGAGGTGCCATCTTTCGGATGAGATGTTAAATCGAGGCCCTATCTGCCCGCTCAGTTGGACACAAAAGATCCCATGGCACTATTTCAAAGAAGAGCAGGGGAGTTATCCCTGGTGTCCTGGTCAATATTTATACTTCAAAACAGTATCACCAAAAAAAAATTATCTGGTCCTCATCACATTGTTTGTTGGAGTTTGCTGTGCGCAAATTGGATGTCGTGTTTCCATTTCCTACATTACAACAGTGACTGCACTCCAAAAGTACTTTATTGGCTGTAAAGTTCTGAGGTCATGAAAGGCGCTATATAATTCAAGTTTTTCCTTTTTTTCATTATATCGTTAAAAATATGCAACTATCCTAGCCTTGATTTGTACAGTCAAGCAAAATTTAGTAAAAAAGCAACAGTGATCCTGTAACATTACAAGAGAAAACACAGGTCTGACCCATTTAATTCACATGTATGATTTTCTACAATGCCTTCCAGAAACCATGACTCAGTTGTTTCAATGCCATGTCAGCTCAGAACGGCCTAAGTATGTAATAGACTTAACCTCAAATGCCCATGAAGTATATTACCTAGCAACATGGTCAGCACACCAGTTTTGCATCAGTTATAGAAAAATAGAAACATAGAAAATAGGTGCAGGAGCAGGCCATTCAGCCCTTCAAGCCTGCACCACCATTCAATGAGATCATAGCTGATCATGCAACTTCAGTACCCCATTCCTGCCTTCTCTCAATACCCGCTGATTCCTTTAGCCATAAGGGTCACATCTAACTCCCTTTTGAATATATCCAACGAACTGGATTCAACAACTTTCTGTGGTAGAGAATTCCATAGGTTCACAATTCTCTGGGTGAAAAAGTTTCTCCTCATCTCGGTCCTATATGGCTTACCCCTTATCCTTAGACTGTGACCCCTGGTTCTGGACTTCCCCAAACATCGGGAACATTCTTCCTGTATCTAACCTGTCCAATCCTGTCAGAATTTTATATGCTGCTATGAGATCCCCTCTCATTCTTCTAAATTCCAGTGAATATAAGCCCAGTCGATCCAGTCTTTCTTCATGTGTCAGTCCGCCCATCCCAGGAATCAGTCTGGTGAACCTTCGCTGCACTCCCTCAATAGCAAGCATGTCCTTCCTCAGATTAGGAGACCAAAATTGCACACAATACTCAAGGTGTGTGCTCACCAAGGCCCTATACAACTGCAGCAAGACCTTCCTGCTCCTATACTCAAATCCTCTCGCTATGAAGGCCAACATGCCATTTGCTTTCTTAACTGCCTGCTGTACCTGCATGCCAACTTTCAATGACTGATGTACCATGACACCCAGGTCTCGTTGCACCTCCCCTTTTATTAATCTGTCACCATTCAGATAATAATCTGCCTTCGTGTTTTTGCCACCAAAGTGGATAACCTCACACTTATCCACATTATTACTGCATGTGTCATGCATTTGCCCACTCACCTAACCTGTCCAAGTCACCCTGCAGCCTCTTAGCAGCCTCCTCACAGCTCACACTGCCACCCAGCTTAGTGTCATCAGCAAACTTGGAGATATTATATTCAATTCCTTCATCTAAATCATTAATATATATTGTAAATAGCTGGGGTCCCAGCACTGAACCTTGCGGTATCCCACTCGTCACTGCCTGCCATTCTGAAAAGGACCCGTTTATTCCCACTCTTTGCTTCCTGTCTGTCAACCAGTTCTCTATCGACGTCAATACATTACCCCCAATCCCATGTGCCTTAACTTTGCACACTAATCTCGTGTGTGGGACCTTGTCAAAAACCTTCTGAAAGTCCAAATACACCACACATCCACTGGTTCTCCCTTATCCACTCTACTAGTTACATCCTCAAAAAATTCTAGAAGATTTGTCAAGCATGATTTCCCGTTCATAAATCCATGCTGACTTGGACCAAACCTGTCACTGCTTTCCAAATGCGCTGCTATTACATCTTTAATAACTGATTCCAGCATTTTCCCCACTACCAATGTCAGGCTAACCGGTCTATAATTCCCGGTTTTCTCTCTCCCTCCTTTTTTAAAAAAGTGAGATGACATTAGCTACCCTCCAATCCATAGGAACTGATCCAGAGTAAATGGAATGTTGGAAAATGACCACCAATGCATCTACTATTTCTAGGGCCACTTCCTTAAGTACTTTGGGATGCAGACTATCAGGCCCTGGGGATTTATCGGCCTTCAATCCCATCAATTTCCCTAACACAATTTCCTGACTAATAAGGATTTCCTTCAGTTCCTCCTTCTCGCTAGACACTCGGTTCCCTAGTATTTTTGGAAAGTTATTTGTGTCTTCCTTAGTGAAGACAGAACCAAAGTATTTGTTCAATTGGTCTGCCATTTCCTTGTTCCCCATTATGAATTCACCTGATTCTGACTGCAAGGGACCTATATTAGTCTTCACTAATCTTTTTCTCTTCACATATCTATAGAAGCTTTTGCAGTCAGTTTTTATGTTCTCTGCAAGCTTACTCTCATACTCTATTTTCTCCCTCCTAATTAAACTCTTAGTCCTCCTGTGCTGAATTCTAAATTTCTCCCAGTCCTCAGGTTTGCTGCTTTTTCTGGCCAATTTATATGCCTCTTCTTTGGATTTAACGCGATCCCTAATTTCCCTTGCAAGCCACGGTTGAGCCACCTTCCCTGTTTTATTTTTACTCCAGACAGGGATGTACAATTGTTGTAATTCATATATGTGATCTTTAAGTGTCTGCCATTGCCTATCTACCATCAACCCTTTAAGTATCATTTGCCAGTCTATTCTAGCCAATTCACATCTCATACTATCGAAGTTACCTTTCTTTAAGTTCAAGACCCTCGTCTCCGAATTAACTGTGCCACTCTCCATTTTAATGAAGAATTCTACCATATTAAGGTCACTCTTCCCCAAGGGGCCTCGCACGAAAAGATTGCTAATTAATCCTCTCTCATTACACAAGACCCAGTCGAGGATGGCCTGCTCTCTAGTTGGTTCCTTGACATATTGGTCTAGAAAACCATCCCTTATACACTCCAGGAAATCCTCCACCACAGTATTGCTACCAGTTTGATTGGCCCAATCTATATGTAGATTAAAGTCACCCATGATAACTGCTGTACCTTTATTGCATGCATCCCTAATTTCCTGTTTGATGCCATCCCCAACCTCACTACCACTGTTTGGTGGTCTGTACACAACTCCCACTAACGTTTTTTGCCCTTTGGTGTTTCGCAGCTCTACCCATATAGATTCCACATCATCCAAGCTAATGTCCTTCCTTACTATAGCATTAATCTCCTCTTTAACCAGCAACGCCACCCCACCTCCTTTTCCTTTCTGTCTATCCTTCCTGAATATTGAATACCCCTGGATGTTGAGTTCCCAGCCTTGATCACCCTGGAGCCATGTCTCTGTAATGCCAATTATATCATATTCGTTAATAGCTGCCTGCTTTTTACTTCCCTCGGCCTCCCTGCACAGATTCCCTTTATCTGGGAGAAAGAGAGAATCATCCACATGATTGCAATAGAAAAAGTGCACCAATCTGTATTCTTGAAGATAGAGATCAGATAAATATACAAATTATTTTATCAAAGTTGTTATCCTAACTTGTTGAACATTGCTCCATGTAACATTTAAATAGAACTGTGGTATCAAAAAGTCAATGTAAAAAAAAAAGTGGTGGAAATCTAGTAACCTTCCTTTCTCCTAGAAATCACAAACTTTAGTCTCATCTCTGGACCTCAAGTTTTAGTCCTAATTTATTTATAGACTTCGACGAAAAACTAACCTGTTGTTCCTAAATTTTAATTTTAGGCAGGGGAAAAAAATGATGATCAAAAATGTAGCTTTTGCTTCCCACAATTATGCTCTTTTTTTTCAGGAATTCAGTCAAAAATTGTTCAATTAATGTGCTAGTTGCTGTTTTACTTCTCACAACGAAGGTGCCTACAATCAATGTTGTGAAACAGTAAGCCGATGCCTAAATGTCAGCTGACACACCACAAGTTTGGCATCAGTTTAAAACCCAAGCTGGAACAAATCAAACTTAACTGAACTTTGATCTTAAATTACATCAGAGACGGTCTTATTCCTGAAATACTTGTACCTTACCGTCACTTCATGTTGCTTTACAAGTTCATTTCAACCAAGTTCTTCCTCATTGTCTAAAAGCATCAACTCTTTCTGGGCTGCAGTTTCACAAGCATCAGCAACTCTTCAGTACCAAGTAGCATTCTTCATGTATGAGCCTAGATAGTGAAACCAATTGTAGCACCACAACTGCTGAGGCCAAATCTAGCTGCTGATCTTTGTGACCTCATAGAACACACTAAGCAATCATAGAGCTTTGTTCAGCTAAACTCACCTTGCCAGTGCTTTGGAGAATAGTGGTTCTTGTTCGCCACACTCTCTCTCTGCTGACAATATCTCTGGTTACGTCTACTTCAGAGTCTACAAAACTTCGTTGCTTCAAAGCTGCAATGTCATCGTCCAGATCTGTCTTGATCGTGGATCGTTTTTTTGCCATAATCTTGGCTTTAATAGCGGCAATCTTTTCCACAGACATCGCCTCTGACAATGACCTGCAACCCAAAAAATTAAAGCTAAAAAAAAAGCTCTTTGCACATAAATTTTCCCCCCGTATAAATCAATAATCCAGCCTCTTTGAAAATTGCATAGTTACACTTCATTACAGGATATGAAACTTTAGTGCCAGATTTGCTTTTAATGCAATTACAAAAATTTGAAAATACATCTAAAAGACAGATGCAAAAAGTAGATATTTATTTTTTGGAGGGGCCACAAATAAACTTGAATTTTGGGGATTTTTTAAAAAAAAAGATAAAAAGAACAAATGCATTGGAATTTGTATAGCACCATTTATGTCTTTAGGACATCCCAATGCACTTTACAGCCAACACATTACTTTATGAAAACTAATCACCGTTATTCTGTAGACAAACAGAAAGATCCCTTGAACACAAATGAGAGAAATGAATGGTTAATTTGTTTTTAGTAAGTGTTGTTTGAGCAGTAAATGTTGGTCAAATCAAGGAAAATGGTTCTGCTCTTGTTTGAACTGTGTCATGGGATCTCTTGCATCCACCCAAACAGGCAGATTTAACACCTCTTCTGAAAGAAAGCACCTACGACAATACAGCGCTCTCGGTATTGCAGTGAAGCATCAGTCTCGAATATGTGCTCCAGACTTGGAGTGAGGATTGAACCTAAAAACTGATTAAAAAGGTGTGTCACCAATAATCCAAACTGATATTTTAGGGGCATGTCATGTGTCTAATTCTACTTTTTGAACTGGTCTTTCCAGAAATTAAAAAAAAAACTAATGACATGCTCAGGACAGATCAAAACTCTCTCACTTAGAAATGATATTAAAGAAGAACTTGAATTGTTCCTGATCTAATAGACTTGCCCTCTGATTCTGTAGAGAAGTGAAATTGCTCACTTTTAAAACAGGGGCTGCCAGGCAAGCCGAATCTGATCACAATTCCTTTGAACAATGTATGCTTTTGGACTATGGTTTAGACCCCTAACTTTGAGAATGTGGCATTTCAAACTTTGAAAGGTATCAGAATTTCACTCTCATTGGTGTTGAGACCAAAAACAGGGAAAATGAATAATCAATAGTCATTAATGGTCTGTACCACAGAATGAGTGGGAGAGAAAGTCCAGGAAAGCTCAGAGGTTACTCTCGGACCAGGAATGAGCCCTCAAGACAAAATGTTATGGAGATAAAGCGTTCCCAAAACTGACTATTTGAGCAATAGCCTTTGGATAGCCCAAGCCTGAATGTCGTCCAGGTCTTTCTGCATGCGGAGTTGTGAACGGAATTGAACACTGTGCAATCATCAGCAAACATCCCCACTTCTAACCTTATGATGGAGGAAAGGTCATTGATGAAGCAGCTGAAGATGGTTGGGCCTCGGGCACTACCCTGAGTAACTCCTGAAGCAATGTCCTGGGGCGGAGATGATTGATCGCCAACAACCACAAACATCTTCATTTGTGCTAGGTATGACTCCAGCCATTGATTTAAATTTCATTAGGGCTCCTTGATGCCACACTCAGTCAAATGCTGCCTTGATGTCAAGGGCAGTCACTCTCGCCTCACCACTGGAATTCAGCTTTTTGTCCATGCTTGGACCAAGCCTGTAATAAGGTCTGGAGCTGATAGGTCCTGCCGGAACCCAAACTATATTAACGATTTAGACTTTGGAATCAAAAAAGCACAAGTGCTAAATTTGCAAGTGACAGCAAATTTGGGGGGGGGGGGGGGGTAGGGGGGGGGAATAGTCAATACTGAGGACGCCTGCAATAAATGACAGGAGGACATTAATAAACTTGCAGAATGGGCATATAATTGGCAAATGAAGTTCCATGCACATGCACCAAATGTGAGGTACCCCTGTATTGCATTTTTGTAGGAAGAATAGGGAGGTCATTTATTACTTGAAGGCTGCGAGTCTAGGTGGGGTAGAAGAACAAAAGGATCTCGGAGTATAAATACACACATCACTAAAAGTTACGACACAGGTTAGCAAGGCCATTAAAAAAAGCTAACCAAGCACTAGGGTTTATTTCTAGAGGTATAAGAATTGAAAAGTAGGGAAGTTATGCTAAACCCGTGTTGAACTTTGGTTAGACCACACTTACACTACTGCATACAGTTGTGGTCACCATATTATAAAAAGGATCTGGAGGCACTGGAGAGGGTGCAGAGAAGATTTACAAGGAGGATACCAAAAATGAGAGGATATACATATCAGGAAAGGACAATCAGGCTGGGTCTCTTTTCTCTTGAAAATGGAAAGCTGAGGGGTGACCTAATCGAGGTCTTTAAATATGAAAGGTTTTGATAGAATGGATACAGAGAGAATGTTCCCACTTGTGGGGAGTCCATAACTAGAGGCCATCAATGCAAGATAGTCACCAAGAAATCCAATAGGGAATTCAGAAGAAAATTCTGTACCCAAAGAGTGGTGAGAATGTGAAACTCACTACCACAGGGAGTGTTTGAAGTGAATAGTATAAATGCATGTAAGGAGAGGCTAGACAAGCATATGATGGAGAAGGGAATAGAGGGGTATGCTGATAGATTTAAATGAGGAAAGACAGAAGGGGGCTCGAGTGGAGATTGGACTGAATGGCCTGTTTCTGTCCGGTATATCCGATGTAATCGTATGTAAGCTGAGCATCACTGAGCAGGTTATTGGTGATTAAGTGCCTATTGATGACACCTTCCATCACTTTGCTAATGATTCAGAGTAGACTGATGGGGCGGTAATTGGCCATATTGGATTTGTCCTGCTTTTTGTCGACAGGACGTAACTGGGCAGTTTTCCACATTGTCGGGTAGATGCCAGTGTGTTGCTGTTCTGGACCAACTTGATTAGAGGCGCAGTTAGTTCTGGAGCACAAGTCTTCAGCATGACAGCCGGGACATTTTCAGGGCCCATAGCCTTTGGTGTTTCCAATGTGCCCAGCTGTTTCCAGATATCACATGGAGTGAATCAAATTGGCTGAAGACTGGCTTCTGTGATGGTGGGAACCTCAGCTGGTGGATCATCCACTCAGCACTTCTGGCTGAAGATGGCTGCAAATGCTTCAGCTTTGTCTTTTGCATTATAGATGCCCAGTTTTGTGCTGTTCTGAATCTATCCCATTTAGCATAGTGTAGTGATACACAACATATGAGGGTGTCCTCAGTGTGAAGACAGGATTTCATCTCCACAAGGACTGTGCGGTGGTCACTGCTACCAATACCATCATGACAGATGCATACAACAGGTAGATTGGTGAGGATGAGGTCAAGTCGGTTTTTCCCTCGTGTCCGTTCTCTCACAAGCCCAATCTGGCAGCTATGTCCTTCAGGACTAGCCCAGCTTGGTCACCACTAGTGGTGCTACCAAGCCACTCGGTGATGGACATTGAAGCCTCCCACACCAGAGTACATTCTGTGCCCTCACTGCCATCAGTGCTTCTTCCAAGTGGTGTTTAACATGGAGTAATACTGATTCACCATCTGAGGGAGGACCGGAAGTGGTAATCAGCAGATTTCCTTGCCTCGACTTGAAGCCACGAGGTCCATAGTCAATGTTGAGGACTCCCAAGGCTACTCCTTCTCGACTGTATACCACTGTGCTGCCACCTCTGGTGGGTCTCCCAGATATGGTAGAGGAGGAGTCTGGGACATTGCCTGAAATGTATAATTCTGTGATTATGATTATCTCAGGCTGCTGCTTGACTAGTCTGTGGGACAGTTCTCCCAATTTTGGCACAAGTCCCCAGAAGTTAGTGATGCGGACTTTGCAGGACTGGGCTGGATGTTGTGTCTGAAGTCCATGGCTAGATCGATGTCAGGTGGTCCGTCCGGTTTTATTCTTATTATTGTTTTCTATAGAACTGAGTGGCTAAACCATTTCAGAGGGCAGTTAAGAGTCAACCACATTACTGTGGGCTGGAGTCATATACAGGCCAGACCAGGTAAGGGCAGCAGATTTCCTTCCCAAAAGGACATAAGTGAACCAGATAGGTTTTTACAACAATCCAATAGTTTCATGGTCATTACTGATACTAGCTTTTTATTCCAGATATATTTAATCACCTGAATGTAAATTCCCCAGCTGCTGTGGTGGGATTTGAACTCACATCTCTGGATCATTAGTCCAGGCCTCTGGATTACTAGTCAAGTAACTTTGCTACCAGAGCTGGAAAGCTACACAAGTGTGTGGATTGATAACTCTTTTGAAACAGAGGCTAAGCAGAGGTGGGAGAAAACTTTAAATAGAAGTACACTGAAGGATTTGCTGGACTGGTGCTTGTGGACCCTTATCTGCAGGTCCTATACAGAAAGAAATGGCAAGAATATGCTATGGTCGAGAAGAAAGCTAAAACACAAATGCTGAAAATAGCAAAAGATTAAAGGGTCAGGATCTGTGCAGCATTATGTCAAATCTGCCACAAGGTGGCATAGAAAGCACACGTTTCAATAACCCTGAACGAAGAAATTAATGTTGACGTTATTTGAGATCACAAGTTTTAGTTAAATTCTGCAACAAATTCACAGTGTGCCACTATGAAACCCAAACTGAGTGCAGCTAAACTGCCTTTAGGTTGGAAGTTCAATCTGATTTTGTTTTTCTCAGCATGTGGGGGACATTAGCAAGGTCGTGCATATTGCTCATATTTAGTTGCTATGAGAAGGTGATATGTTGTATTGGTTGTTTGCGCACCAGTACAAAGTTTCATGAACCATTGTTCCACCCACTTACATACTTTGTTCAACTAATTTTGCATTTCCCAAATGATTTCCTCCGACACAACTGCTTCTCCTAGTCCAGAACCATCTGGAAACTTGACCAATTTGCACTGAGTATCTAAATCTAAGTTGTTATTATAAACAGTAGTAGTCCGAGTACCAATTGCTGGGGCACCCCACTTAGTACTGCTCCTAACTTAACTGCTCCAACTTGTACCGAGTGCTTTCTATGCTGTAGACAATTTCTTATCCATTCCCAAAGTGTACACGACATCTGATCTGAGCTTAAGTTACACGTAAAATTGTCAAATGTTTTTGGAACCATGATGAAAATGCTGGTTAAACCATGATGTAGGGCTTTTCACTGTCTACTTGTGATATCACTTCCTCAAAAGCAAGTCAAACATATTGGTCAGGTATGATAGTCCCCTTCTAATTCCATATTCTATGGTAGGAAAGTGTTGTGTAGATAACAAGTTTACTCCTGATACTGCAGGAGTGCCACAAGGATCATTCCCTGGGCCTCAGCTATTTACAATCTATTTCAATGACTTAGATGCGGGAACTGAGTGTTCTGCTGATGCAAAGCTAGGTGGGAAAGTAAGCTGTGCGGAGGATGTCAAGAGGCTGCAAGAGGATTGGGCACGAAGATGGCAGATATAGTATAATGTGGAGAAGTGTGAGATTATCCACTTTGGTAGGAACTGTGGAAAAACAGAATATTTTTGGGTGAGAGACGAGTAAAGACAGATCAATGGGTCTGTAGTTGCCTGCATTTGTTCTGAACCCTATTTTACAAAGGGGCACCATGTTAGTCAGTTTCTAATCTACTGGTACCTTCCTAGTGTTCAACAACTCTCTCCTAAGGAGTCCATAGCTCACAAATGTTGCCATGTTTTTCAGTATTCTGGGATAAATACCATAAACACCTGGAAATGTATTTGTTTGAAGCTTTTAGCAGGTTTAGGATTTGCAACTTATTTATATCAATGGCATTAATTCTGCTTGTTTTATCACTACTTGTACCTTACTGTTCTCCCATCTTTCTTATTGTTATACAACTATGCTTCCCACACCTGCAGGTCTCTCTGTCCCTGTGACCACCAATTTAACATATTTCTGCAAGTTTCTATATTCATCCCAACTAACCCCTTCATTGTCATTCCTGCAGGATTAGCACAAATCGCATCCTCTCTTTCACTTTTGATTGAATTGCTAATCCATTTAAGGTCATCCTTACTGATAATGTATCTGTTTATTCTGCATGCTCAGCATTCTGCCTTTAAAAGGTGTTCCACCTCAGCACTGTTGACAAATTGTTGATCAAACCTTCCCAGTCAACTTGCTTAAGCTGTTCCCCTATTTCTTTGAAGTTAGCCCATTACAATTATACACTTGGTCCTTGGTCATCAGTATTTCTGAATTCCATATCCTGTTGAATTTGATCATTCTGTTGCTGTTACTGCCCAAGGGTATCACACTTCTGTTTCTTGCTTGTTGTCAGGGTCACTTAATGTCACCAGAGCAAAATGTGCTCTGGTGACTTCCTTGCATACTGCGTCATGAAGCAGTCATATATTACATCTACCAATTCAGATTCAAAATTGCTTGGATATTCCCAATTTATATTTAGCTGCTTAAAGTTGCTAAAAATACAACTTTTATGTTCTTATCACTTTGTAGAGCAGTTTTCCTTCTTATGCTAGCCTGCCATCTACAGCATTCCACTAATGTTAAACTTTGTCCATGAAAAATATTTAAATCAGGGTATGTGTGTAACTTTCTATCTCTCAGAGAATCAACTTCTTTAAGTTCCCAGGCATCTGTGACATACAGGGCTATACCCCATCCTCTCCAGTCTTTCCTAAATTGCATTGATTAGCATACTCTGGGGCAAGTCATGCTTTAGATTTTCCTACAGCATTGTCATTCTCTACTGCTACAACAGCTTGCACTTATTCCCAATGTTTCCAACATTCATGCAAATATACCTTATTGTGCATTTACCTCCTTTCTTTAGGACCAATGTCTACCCATCCCTGGTATCTGGCTCCCGTATGTCTCAATTACTGTGTCGATAACAACCTGTCAACTAACTTTGACAATCAATCTCATCGGAGATCCACTTTCCTCTCTCACCATTCCTCCCCACATTGATCTAATTTAAATGATTCTCAATAACCACTTCAACAAGAAAACAGAGGACAGGCACTTTCTCCCACCTGCATGGGAATATAGAAAATTAGAACGACTAAATTAACTCAAGCCACGCTACTTTTTAAAATCAACGCAGAAGTTTTCTTCAATCTGAAAACTACCTTCATCAAATGGGCAATATATAGTGTGCATCTACATTTGTTGTAATATCTACATTGTACAGAAATATTTGCAAGATTCATAGTTCACCTGATTTGCTCGGTCTGTACAATGCCTTCTTTGTGGCCTTCCAATCGAGCTGCCAAACGCTCTTTGTCAAGTCGTACACGTTCTTCATCCTAATTAAAACAAACCGCCTTTTTAATTTTTTCCCAAATCAGAATTGCTAATTCATTCAGGAAATTTATGAAACAAACAAAATACAAGCTGTGAACTTATCACAAGGTTCAGATCATTTCAAATTGTTATTTATAAAAATACAAAACTGGACTGAACATAACATTTTTCTACATTTGATGGCCAACAGTAAATTTAACTTAATAGATTTGTGCATTTCAATCCAGAAATCTTTCTAATCTTGCCAGTGTAACCTTCATGTTTATGTAAAATAGATGCATCACATGGTATTACAATTACGGGGTCTGATGACAGACTCGTCACTTTTGTCCCCTCTGGATTTGATTTCTCCATTGTAAGATTCGGCGAAAACATAGACAGCAAAAACTTTAACTTTTGGACATTGCTTGGACACATGGTCGGTTACTGCAGAGAGCTGACAGCACTGACCTGGGTCAGGTCCAAACTTGTTTAACTTGAATACACATCAGCTGGGTGGGAATGACAATGGCTGAAAGCAGGAACATCATGGTTGATAGGCACCTTTTGTCATGGAATGGGAACCCATCAGTGAGACATTAAGTAAAATGGCCAGGGTTTCAGGCCATCAAAAGACAAAGGGAAGCTATTTGACCACAGACTCATTGGAGCCACACATTGAGGTACAGCCCAGTTGACAAAAGGAACAAGCCAGAGACTTGGTTTTGCTTTTGAGTTGCACAGCCTCAGGGGAAGTACAGTTGGACTTTTGGCACGAAGAGAGAATATTTTTGCAAGTATAAGAGAGGCAGTTTTGGCTGCCATCCCTCTCTCTCTCACCCCCTCCCCCCACTCTTCTAAGCCTGCTTGCAACGCACAAGGACTGAGCACTCCATCTGGGACGGAGAGAAGAAATACCAGAGAGCCTTGGTACTTCAACTGTGAAGTTGACCTTGAGACTGGACTTGAAGGCCCAGAAGATACGCCTCATCGGGAGAAGCAGAGAGTAAGCTAGAGGGGTAATTGGTGAGCATTTATCCCAGCCCATGCATCTTTAAGACCACCGCATAGTGTGAAAGGGTATAGTGTGTCCCAAACAAGCCTTAGGGGTTTTTGCAAGGATCATAAGCGTACGCACATTATGTTACAGATTTCAGAGGTGTAATTTTGAATCCGAGCAGGGGTGTTTTAGAAGTGGGTACTTCGCGTTAGGGGCCTGTTTAGACAGGCCAGACTGTGTGTTGTACGTGTTTGTTTGTATTACACTACCAGGGTATGTTTTTACTGGGTGCAGGTGTGTTTTAACTTGAATAAAAGCATTGTGACGGTGGAGACCGAAAAGATCTGTCTATGATTGTAATTCCGGTGTCTAGAACTATTGTAAGAGGGGCGATTCGAAACCACCAGGGGCAAAACCATTTACACCATGTCCATTGTGCCAGCCTTTTATCTCCATAAATTTCAACTTGTTCAAAGCTAAGTTGATCATATCCTGATCCATGCTAAGTCTCGCTTACCCAAAACTCCATTCAAAACTGATATACAGTGGCTCCCTCTCCCCAAAGCATTGGATTTTATAATCATCATCTTCAAATCCCTCCGTAGTCTCACTCCATCCTTTGGCTCTCTGACTCTGGCCTATTATTCATTCTTTCCCACCCCGTCAGTGTTCCCCCGAAGGTGCTCGGCCGCGCTCGGGAGATCCTGTGCAGGCCGCTCACCAGCTGCTGCCGCTGGAAAAGATACCATGCATTTGCGGCCACGCAGCAGAGTTAAAGGGACCGTGCACCAAAAAAAGATTAAAGGGAACATTGACCCCATCTCATCATAACACTGGTGACACAGCCTTCAGTCACCTCAGCTCTACTCTCTGCAATTCTCTCCATCTGTCCACTCCTCTCTATCTTAAAGAGCTTCAAAGCCATTTTTTCCAAACAAGCTTTTGCCACTGTTCCTAATTATCACACCACAACTTACTGTCTGCTCTTTTATTCCTGTATTTTTTCTTCTCTACCGTAAAACATCCAAGGATGTTCGCTATATTAAAAGGTCCTATATAAATGAAAATGAATGACGAGGCTTGTATTAAATGCCAATGCAGAACAAAAAGCAGAACTGCAATTTTCAGCACACAAACTGCTGGCTTATCTATTTACTTGCAGTTTCTTATTGATGGATGAATTCCTACCGCCTCATTTTCCCTCATTTCAATACATGCTTACTAGCTATGTAAATACAAATCTACACAATCCTACAAAATCTCAAATATGGAGACACAATTGGTCACCTTTCCAGTATTAAGTATGAATTGCACTTTATGAAGACAAAAAACTAAGTAATCAACAAAAGTTATTCTGACCATGAATATAATTTTTTGCTTATGCCATTGCGGCAGACCAGGTAGGTCCCTGACACTAGGATAGTAAATCTGAATTAAAATTGTAATGGCCCTCTGACCACTACTATTGGTCTCAGCATTTAATAGATAAAAAGAGTGTGAGGGAAGGGAATCACTTAACAGGAGTTGTTAGTAGCTTAGAGAAATCAAATCTCACACAGAAGTGATCTTACTATCACAGGTGTGATAAATGTCTTTAATCAAGAGTTTACATTCTTAATTCTACACAAGTCACAGATTGTGTAAATCAATTACCTCTATCCTGGGTTTCTTTAGTTCGGATGATATTTCTTCAGCTGCCCTTTTAACTGTCGATTTACAACAAGCACAAGAAAAATATCCAAAAGAATGAATTAAAGTTCTGAAAAAGGCATTTTGTCTTGTGGATTGTTATTCCAAAAATGTTGACAAGATCATTAAAATAGACCATAGATACCTTGCGTTGATCGCTGCAAACCGATTTCTAGAGGGGCACTTCTGTCTATACTTGCAGATGTTGCTGAGAAAAAAAAAAGATAAAATTATAGGCATCAAAAATATACATCCTACAAAGTTAGCAAATAGATTTCTCAGCAATACTCAAAGCTATTCCTTAGAAACAAAGTACTCAATTTAAATTTTATTTTGCACTATAATCTGGAAAATTTACTTCATTAATGACCTGATGGTGAAAAATGCTGTTACAAACTGAGCAACAGGAAATGCCAGGTCAACTCTATCTTTAGTATTAACTTAATGAGAATACAGAGAACCAAGATTCACATTTATCCTTTCTACCTACAAAGCACTTTTAAAATTCAATAATACAAATATAATTGATTCAGCATCTCGAATGTAATATGTTTTAGTTCTGATCCATTTTCTTTAGATTTTTATTGGCGTAACTACTAATACAATGCTACGATACAATAACTCTACCTACAGGATCATACCTATTCCGATGATCTGAGTCAGAGAGCACTGAATAAATACCTCGTCATCATATCCTTATTATCTTAAACTTCAAATGAGCGCAACCAAAACACATTCAAAAAGTCGAACAAAAATAGTAGAAATAAGGTAGTAGTTCGACATATTTTCCATGAACCATCATCGTGTCAGATTTGAGGACCAGCAGCAGCAGTTTAGCCATCAACTACAAGCTAGTTTGAAGAATATTAAATACCATATGGTATATGTGTTCAGAGTATTTAAGCATTTCCAACCATGTCATCATGTCTCCATTTAATGACGAAAGATGTCAAAGCATCTGATTTGTGAAAACCTAAAGGTCATTTATGGATGAAGAACCTAAAGACCGACATTAAATTAGTAGTTTAACAATTTGGAAGGAAGGTGAAGTATAACACAGCAATGTCAGATCTTCAGAGAAAAATAATACATTTTGATGTTAAAAAGGGAGCATTCCTTCGTAACTGGGAATGTACAATGGAATAGAAGCATACTTGTGACATTCCCATTCCTTTTACACCAAGCCGTCTTAAGGAACATGCCATTAGTTGAAAGTGCAAACTGCAGTACCAAAACCAGCCCTTTACACGAATCAGGAAGTCAATACAGAGCATTAAGAGGTTTTGAACATCAACTGTTACTTCAGCTAATGAGGGTTGCAAGAATGACCACTGTTTCCTCAAACTCGTCTTAAAAGGATTAACAGTACGAGGACACACACGAGGTCGATTTAAAGAATTTAAAGACAGATAGCCTGTCAGAGTTAGTGTCCTGCTCTCTTGACTTGTGCAGCAAACTCTCACACACCTCTACTTTTGGACGGTTCCACGAGACCATCTTCGGGTAGCCTAATCTCTAGAATGTGGCGACCTATCTCTGCATGCAGGGCCCACCCCTACCTCTAATTTTAATGCTGCTGGGGTCATCCATTGCAACATTTGTACCAATGATGGGAAGAAAAGGTTCACAACATTTCCACCACCAACAACTTGCATTCATATAGTGCCTTTAATGTGGTAAAACATCCCAAGCAATTTTCCCTTTAATTTTTTTGGTGTGCTTTTTTTTGGGTGCGCAGCCCATTCAAAGGGCTGCATGGCCCATTCAAAATACCGCACACACGTGGTTTTTCCCATTTAAAACCCCGTTTGCCGGCTGGGCAGGAGCTACAGAACGCTACACACAGCTTAGAGAATATTGGTCCAAGGGCGCTTCACAGAAACATTATCAAAGAAAATCTGACACCGAGCCACAAAAGGAGGTATTAGGGCAGATGATCAAAAGCTTGGTCAAAGAGGTTAAGTTTTAAGCAGCGTCTTAGAGGAGGAAAGAGAGGTAGAGAGGTGGAGAGATTTAGGGAGGGAGCCTTAGTAGCTGAAGGCACGGCCACCAGTGGTGGAGTGATTAAAATCGGGGATGCTCAAGAGGCCAGAATTGGAGGAGCGCAGCTATCTCAGAGGGTTGTAGGGCTGGAGGAGATTAAAGAGATATGGAGGGGCGAGGCCATGGAAGGAATTGAAAACAAGAATGATCATTTTAAAATCAAGGCGTTGCTTAACCAGGAGCCAATGTTGGTCAGCGAGCACAGGCATCATCGATGAACAGGACATGGTGCAAGTTAGTACACAGGCAGCAGAGTTTTGGATGACCTCAAGTTTACAGAGGGTAGAATGTGAGAGGCCAGCCAGGAGCACATTGGAATAGTCAAGTATTGAGACAACAAAGGCATGGATGAGGGTTTAAGCTGCAGACAAGCTGAGGCAGGGGCAGAGTCGGGCGATGATCTGGAGGTTGAAATAGACAGCCTAAGAAATGGTGCAGGTGTGTTCGGAAGCTCATCTTTGGGTCAAATATGACAGCAAGGTTGCCAACAGTCTGGTTCAGCCTCAGACAGTTGTCAGGAAGAGGGGTGGAGTCAGTGGCTAGAGAACGGTGCAAGAATAAGCAGGACTGAATCCTTTCCTCTTGGTTTGTACATGTATCTGTCACGTTAGTAGTCTGTACCCTTGCCAATTCGTTGCAGACTGACTCCTTAAGTAAGGCCTATACTCCAAGTCCAATTTATTACCAGCTGGACACTCCAGTTAGCAAATGTGTCACTGCAGGCCATGCATCAGTGTCACCTCTCAACAGTTCTCAGGTCAGCAAAAGTGAATTCAAGATAACAGAATTTGCTGGTGACCACTATACAACATTAAGCAGCAAGCGTCACAAGGAAAGTGACCATAGGATCTTGCAAATGAATTGACACATCCCAAGTGGACTGCAAACATTTCCAGTGGAGCGAGAGCACGTGAGAGAGATAGAGAGAGAGCGCGAGCGAAAAAAGTGGCAGAGGAAACTATTTTCCTGGCCTGATGGTAGGCGTCCCACAGCCCCATTGGGCAGCAATCTCTGCACTCTGACATCCAATACAAATCTGGTCTGCAGACCCCAATTATTCCAAGAAAATAGTGCTACTGAATATTTGGAAAAATCATTTGAAAAGTGCAGCTCTCAGAAATGGATTCTTTCACCTAAACCATCTAAAGAAGAGATTTCACTTGTTTTAAAGCCAGCGAATGTGCTTCCCTTCACTAGAGCTTCTGTCAATATTGGGACTATAATGATTGGGAAGCAATGCTGAACAGATGGTTTCTTTTTCGCTCCTCTTGCCCACCTTGTACGAGGTACTCAATGCTTGTCTGAAGCCGGTTTAGTCTAGAAGACCACGCCCTATAAACTTTCAGTCACTAACAGTCTTTGCAGGAAGAAAAAACATTTTAGACTTCTTATCGAAATAGCTGAGGTCAATAAAGTGGCAATTTCAATATTTATAACATTTAAAGTTATACTTACACGTTTCACCATTTAAGTAGCTAAGTAGGTCCTTTCTGTCTGGTCTCCGAACCACAGGAATATTCTCTGTCTATTTTTTTAAAAATATTAAAATACAGTATTGTGTAATTCTTTTAAATACAACAGTAACATGCACTGATTTAATCGATTACATTCATGGAGACTCAACTGTGTGCAGTAATATAGCAAATACTTTGATAGACCCAGTTATTCTGATCCCTTTCAAAATAAACTTCTTGTTCCCTTTTTGCTCTCCTATACCACATAATAATTCAGACCAAGAGTGAGGGCTCTGACAGTGCTGCCTGCCAGAGGTACAACATTATTGCAGATCAGCCATGACCTCATTGAATGGCAGATCAGGATACAGATCAGCCATGACCTCATTGAATGGCAGAACAGGCTCAAGGGGCTGAATAGCCTACTTCTATTCCTATATGTAAATACAAAAGGTGGCATTTGTACTTAGCCATACAAAGCAGTACGATACCACCCATAACCTCTTGATCAGTGCTATTAACTGATCTCACTCAGGGCTATGTTGGAGCATTACAAATGGCTTCAGCATTCACAGACTTGGTGGGTAGGGTGGAACCCTGTACCCGATTGCTATTCAGTGCTCTGCACTGAAAAAATGCGCGCACAGACGTTGGGACATGTTTGACTCAGTTTGTTGTCACCTTCAGACAAGGAGGAGAAGAGATGACAAGAGGGGAAACTAGATCATTTGCCTCATATCTTTATTCACGAACCTTCGCTTTCAGAGCTCTTCAAAGCAAAAGGAAATATTTTTCTCAAAGTTCTAAATGAAGTATTTCTGTATTACATTGCTGAAAAACAGTGAAAAACAAATGAGCACTTTTGACATTTGGGGTGTTGTCATGTTGACCAATTACTGATGTAATTTATATTAATTCATTCTTTCATACCAATTACAATGAATCAAATGATTCAGTGATTTTATCTATCAAGGAAGCTCTTGGTTCAATCTCTGATCTGTACTGAGTTAGATGCAGAGTGGCACTATGGCACTACAATTGTCCTCAGCAATCGTACATTGGGATAGGGAAATTGATCAGGGTTTCCACTCCTGCCAAACATGAGGATATGTGAACAGAACTTTCCTCTATGACAATGTTCCCATGATCAAACAGTCAGCCAACACTCCGCATCAAGGTTCACATAAATAATGGCCACCGGGATAAGGTACCAGAAGGTGATTAGGGCCCTTGGAACCTTGCCCCAGAAAACAATCAAAACATTCAATAGGGTAGGAAGAAAACTGGCAAGTTAAGTTCAGCAAAGCAAGGATGCAGCTTAAGAAAATTTAGATGTAATCCTTCAGCCTCAAAGGATTTTACCAATTCCCTTCCCAACATACACCCTGCCTTTTAAAACACATTTATCCTCAATTAAATAAACAACTTGTGCCTTTAATGTAGTACTGTGTCCCAAGGTGCTTCACCTTGGGACCAAAAGATGACCAAAAGCTTGGTCAAAGAAGTAGGTTTTAAGTAGCATCTTAAAGGAGGAAAGAGAGGTAGAGTGTTCCAGAGCTTAGGGACCTGGCAGTTGAAGGCACGGCTGTCAATGGTGGAGCGATTAAAATTGCAGATTCACAAGAGGCCAGAATTGGAGGAGCACAGAGATCCAGGAGGGTTTTAGGACTGGAGGAAGATAGAGAAAGGGAAGGGTGAAGCCCATGGAGGGGTTTGAAAACAAGGATAAGAATTTTAAAATCGAGGCATTGCTTAACCGTGAACCAATGTAGGTCAGCGAGCACAGTGGTGATGGATGAACGGAACATGGTACGAGTTAGGGTATGGGCAGCCGGGTTTTGGATGACCTTAAGTAAACTTAGGTGACAAGCACAAAACTACATCACACAAGTTTAAATGTAACATCCCAAACATGGTTGAGTTCTTTGATCGGAGCGCTGTCAAAAATGAATCTACATGTGCTTATTAGCTTTTCCATTTTTGTGTGTCAATGAATTCCCGAGTTATACCTTGCTGGGAATCTTCCACATAGCTGTATGCACACTTTGAATTTAACATTTTAATCCAAAACTTTAATTAAGTTTAGAATAAATGCACAATACTTACTGCAGCACGCCGCACATACACAGGATGGGACAGGTGAACATTGTTAAGCAGGAATAATATGGAATCCAAAGTATAATACTCCCTTGGCTGACCTTCCTTCCCTGTCCTATATGGAAAACAAAACTGAAATCAGTGGAGAAGTGCATTACAAAGTGAAATTACAATATACCTCATAGGGCAAGAGGGTTCCAGTTTATTCATACTTAGCGATTTAACACCTTTGTATAGAAGAATGATTTCAGTGATCTACAGAAATTTCAAGAGATAACAGCAGCTATTGCAGGAGAGTAAATTCAAAAGCAACTGGCATCTACTAAAATGAAGCTGCCATTCTCCCTCATGTAAGGCCCTTGGCCACTTACAATGTAGAGTATTTATACTACCAGTGATGCTGGAGCAGATATTAACAACTGAGGATTGTAAAAATAGCTAAAAGGAGCTCACGGTTTACAAATAAACTCAATACTGACACTATCTATATTGCTACTCAATAGTAACAGCTTTATAAGCAGCAAGGGCAACATACACTAAGCCACTGTAATAATTACCTCTTCTGAATGCAGCAGCTTATGCTGAGTAATAGTATTAAAGGCATCAGTCTATTTCACCTTCATGTCACATCACACACACAAAACAGACACGCACAAAGACATTAGGATAGGTGACCAAACAATTGGCCAAAGAGGTACGTTTTAAGCAGCGTCTTGAAGGAGGAGAGAGGGAATTTCAGAACTTGGGTCCTAGACGGTTGAAGACGTGTCTGCCAATGGTGCAGCGAAGGAAGTGAGGGATGCACAAGAGGCTAGAGTTGAAGTAACGCAGAGTTCTCAGAGGGTTGTAAGCAATGTTGCCATTATTTGGGGGCGGGGGGGGGGGTGCACGGTCCATGTAAAAGGGCTGCGCAGCCCAATCAAAATACCATGCATGCACAGCTTCCCGGCTGCACGGGAGGACCAGAAAGGGAAAAGGGAGCATTGGTAATCTGGGGAGGAGGTTACAGATAGGAGGGGCGAAGCCATGGAGGGATTTCAACACTAAAATTTGAGGCATTGGCACCAATGTAGGTCAGCAAGCAAAGTGGTGCTGAGTGAACGGGACTTTGTGCGAGTTAGGATTCAGGCAACAGGACAGCAACACAAACACGTTTTGGCAAGCGATAAGAACTGAGCCCAACCCAGTTATTAGCTCGCATCCAGCTCAGGGCACTGTATAATCAGGAACCCTGGTTATGCTTTACCTCTCCAGTCTGACAAAGAAGTCACCAGAAATCAACAATCGCTGTGCCAACAAATCATAAGATTACCAGGAAATAAAATGTCTAGCCAAACTAGGGCGAAAGAATCACACCGCCTAACAGGAACAGTAATACATCCTCAGACAAGCAACCTTGTCTGATATCCCCCAAAAAATCGCAATAGCTACTTTTATAACAAATGTGTGTGTTTACATCAACATATATTAACAAGGATATTTTTGAATTAAGCAGTTCAGTTACCAGTCTTGAAGGACTAGCATCTTTAAGCCATCGTCTGACCCAAAAGCAAAGCTATCTAGTAAAATGTAAGTTCAGGTTTGTGGCTGAAAAACTACATACACCAAGTTTCCCTTCTTTAATAAGAACATAAGAGCATTTGGCCCCTCGATCCTGCTCTCAATATCATGGATGATCTTCTACCTCAACTCCACTTTCCTGCTCTATCCCCATATCCCTTGATTCACTTAATATCCAAAAATCTATCGCTCTCGGTCTTAAATACACTCAACGACTGAGCCTCCACAGCCCTCCGGGGTAGAAAATTCCAAAGATTCATCACCCTCTGAGTGAAGAAATTTCTCGCCTTAGTCCTAAATGGTCAACCCCTTATCCTGAGACTGTGACCCCTGATGCAAGACTCCCCAGCCAGGGGAAACATCCTCCCTGCATCTACCCTGTAAGAATTTTGCACGTTTCAATGAGACCACCTCATTCTTCTAGACTCTAGGGAATATAGGCCTAGTCTACTCAAGCTCTCCTCATAGGACATTTCCCCATCCCAGGACTGTGTCTGATGAACCTTCGTTGCACTCCCTCTATGGCAAATATAGGTAAGGATGTAACGAGCGGGGTGGATAAGGGGGAACCAGTGGATGTGATGTATTTGGATTTCCAGAAGGCATTCAATAAGGTGCCACATAAAGGTTACTGCACAATATAAAAGCTCATGGGGTTGGGGGTAATATATTAGTATGGACAGAGGATTGGCTAACTAACAGAAAGCAGAGAGTCGGGATAAATGGTTCATTCTCTGGTTGGCACCCAGTAACTAGTGGGGTGCCGCAGGGATCAGTGCTGGGTCCTCAACTATTTACAATCTATATTAATCATTTGGATGAAGGGACCGAGTGTAATGTAGCCAAGTTTGCTGATGATACAAAGATGGGTGAGAAAGCAAATTGTGAGGAGGACATAAAAAATCTGCAAAGGGATATAGACAGGCTAAGTGAGTGGGCAAAAATTTGGCAGTTGGAGTATAATGTGGGAAAATGTGAGGTTATCCATTTTGGCAGAAATAATAGAAAAGCAAATTATAATTTAAATGGAGAAAAATTGCAAAGTGCTACAGTACAGAGGAACTTGAGGGTCCTTGTGCATGAAACAAAAGGATGGTATGCAGGTCTAGCAAGTAATCAGGAAGGCAAATTGAATGTTGCCTTTATTGCAAGGGGGATAGAATATAAAAGCAGAGACGTCCTGCTAGAACTGTACAGGGTATTGGTGAGGTATTGCATAGTATTATTGCACAGAGTATTGCATAGAGTTTTGTTCTCCATATTTAAGGAAGGATATACTTGCATTGGAGGCTGTTCACAGAAGGTTCACTAGGTTGATTCCAGAGATGAAGGGGTTGACTTAGGAGGATAGGTTGAGCCTATACACATTGGAGTTGAGAAGAATGAGAGGTGATCTTATTGAAACTTATAAGATAATGAGGGCGCTTGACAAGGTGGATATAATGAGGGCGCTTGACAAGGTGGATGCAGAGAGGATATTTCCGCTCTCAGGGGAAACTAAAACTAGGGGACATAGTCTTAGAATAGGGGCCACCCATTTAAAACTGAGATGAGGAGAAATTTCCTCTGAGGGTTGTAAATCTATGGAATTCTCTGCCCCAGAGAGCTGTGGAGGCTGGGTCACTGAATATATTTAAGGCGGAAATAGACAGATTTTTGAGCGATAAGGGAATGAAGGATTATGGGGAGCGGGCAGGGAAGTGGAGCCGAGTCCATGATCAGATCAGCCATGATCTTATTGAATGGCAGAGCAGGCTCGAGGAGCCAAATTGGCCTACTCCTGCTCCTATTTCTTATGTTCTTATATTCCCATCAGACCAAAACTGTATACAATACTCCAGGTGTGGTCTCACCAGGGCCCCAAAAATTGCAGTAAGATGTTGTTGCTCTTATACGCAAATCATTTTGTAAGAAAGACCAACATACCATTTGCTTTCCTAATTGTATGCTGTACCTGCATGTTAACTTTCAATGATTCGTGTCAAGGACACCCAGGTCCCTCTGAACACCAACATTTCCCAATCTCTCATGATTTTAAAAATACTCTGCTTTTCTATTTTTCCTGCCAAAGTGCATAACTTCACACTTCTCCACATTAGATTCCATTTGCCATGTTCTTGCCCACTCACTTTGACTGTCTATATCCTCTTGAAGCCTCTTTGTATCCCCCTCACATCTTACATCCCCACCAAGCTTTGTATCAGCAAACTTATATATATTACATTTGGTCCCCTTATCGAAATCATTGCTGTGGATTGTGAATAGTTGAGGCCCAAGCACTGATCCCTGTGGTACCCCACTAGTTACAGCCTGCCAACCCGAATTACTCTTTTCGGCAACTTCCTTTGATCGAATACTATCTTTAACTACGTTGGTGCAAATTGATTGGGGAAGCTGGGGATTTTTAAGTTAGGCCAGAAAAAGCAGCCTGCTCCAAAAAAAAACAGCATAAATACTGGGGAAAATTGAGTCCCTCGTTGTTCTTCAGCCACGAGGAGATATACTTCACCCTGGCAGCGGGTAGGCAACACAGCTTTCGGTACTGTTTAAAAACTCACAACATATCAAAAGCTGTAGGTCAAGTCTCATTACACATTAATTGCAGCGATATGCTACAATCTGAACATAAATTCAAGAAAACTGGCCTCTACATGCAGCAGAATCTCTGGTTCAGGAGGGTTGCCAGAGAGCAGTTTAGGATAAATAAACAGTGAAATCCTGAAAGACGTCAACAACCGTATCACTTGTTAGTTCACTGTGTGATGAACTACAAAGAGTTAGATCACTTGCCCTTGCTTTGATATTAGTAAAAGTATCTCCTTGCCATTCAAAAATCCACATTCATCTAATACACTTTAAATAACCAGAAAACTGTGTGTGTAAAGTAACTGCATATTATGGCCCCAAATTTCCACATGATTTGCTCCTGATTTTTTAGGAGCAACTGGTGGAGAACGGAGTATCTTAGAAATCGCAATTCTCCACATTTAAGTTTTCTACAGTTCTAGTCAGGTAGAACAGTTTCACTTTTAAACAGAATTTTTTTTTCCAAAAGGGGGCGTGTCCGGCCACTGACATCTGATTTGAAAGTTTCCACAGTGAAAACGTACTCCAAACTAACTTAGAATGGAGCAAGTGAAGATTTTTGTAGGCTTGAAAAAACCTTGTCTGCACATTAAAAAAATCAGGCGCAGGTTACAAATTAGGCGTCTAGAACGAGGTGGGGGGGGGGGGGGGGGGGAAAGGGAAGTCATTAAATTCTACAATAAATCCTTAGTTATACTTATACAAATATTATACAAATAAATCCAACCTGAATAAAAATTTATAAGCAAAGAAAAGATTAAATAAACCATGTTCCAACCTGTGTGAAAGTGCTTCAGGCAGGCCTTTCAGGACCGACCGACGGCAGGGGGAGGCAGGGAGAAGGCTGCAAGAAGCCTCAGTACTTGAGGCAGCCGTTTGCCGTCGGGCCCGACGGACGGCAGGGGGAGAAAGCTGCAAGAAGCCTCAGTGCTGATCATGGAAGGGCAATGTGGTTTTATTAAAAAATGTTAAAAATTGAACAGCAACAAAGAATTTGAATAGTCTCAAACAAGTGCATGTGTCCCGTTTATCACAGTCTATCTTTAATTACAGAATGCACTCCCTCACCCTCACACACAGAAATATCAAGAAAATTAAAATACAAGGCTTTGCAAAGGTTCAATAAACAAATTTTCACTTTTTCTGCAGCACTTTTTAAAATGGCCGAGTGCCAATGTTTCCTTCCGACTGCGCGTGCGCGAACGCTCCAACGCGCACGCGCAGGGTTGCCGGCACGAAGAAAACTCATTTAAATTGTACCCGCCCCCTCCTACTTACAAAATCGGCGCGAGTGGTAGGCTCCGCCCCGTGCGCCGCGCCAAGCAACCATCGAGCTGCAATGCGCTCGAGAATAGCGCGTTTTCTTTTCAGGCGCCATTTTCGGCGCAAAAAACGGGCGCCCAGCTCGGAGGGGCGCCTGTTTTGCCGCGTGTGGAAACTTGGGGCCTTTGTAACTACACTCATTCCTGAGGTAACAATCAGTAGCATTTTATCATGTACATGGTGTCTTCTACAATCAGTCTTTCTGTACCTCAAACTCTCATCTATTAATGGTAATGCACTGGAGTCAGATAATGGAGCTCCTTCACGACCAAATGTTTCACCAATTTTCTGCTGTGACTACCTGCTCATTGTGGCATTTATAAAATGTACAACAACTTGCATTTATATAGCAGCTTTAACGTAATAAAATCAAATATTTTGATATGTGCCACATAATAGACTTGTTAGCAAAATTGATGCCCATGGAATTAAAGGGGCAGAGGCAGTATGGATACAAAATTGGTTACAAGACAAAAAGACAGTAGTGGTTAACGGTTATTTATCAGACTGGAGGGAAATATAGCGGTGTCCCCTCAGGGAAACATAGAAAATAGGTGCAGGAGTAGGCCATTCGGACCTTGGAGCGTGCACCACCATTCAATAAGATCGCGGCTGATCATTCCCTCAGTACCCCTTTCCTGCTTTCTCTCCATACCCCTTGATCCCCCTAGCCGTAAGGGCCATATCTAACTCCCTCTTGAATATATCCAATGAATCCAGGGAGGTGGAATATTGAGTCCAATTCGGAGCACTACACTTTAGGAAGGAAGTCAAGGCCTTGGAGAGAGTCCAAGAATGCAAGAGGGTACTAGAATGGTACAAGCAATGAAGGACTTCAGTTATGTTTCTGTACCAGATTTGACTCCAATTTACCCAATTCCTTCTCCGTCATATCTCATTGGTTAAGGAGGTAGACTTGGTCCCGTCATTCACCAAAGTCCCAGATTCCTGTTGCCCTCGCTGTGCCGTTATCAGCTCCAAATTCCAGCAATTTGCATGCAGAAATTTGGAGCTGATGGGTGTGGGGAAAAGTCTAACTAACGGGGCACAATGCGACATGCCCCAATCAGTACAGCTACTCCACATTCCCTTTTCACATATCTATAGAAGCTTTTGCAGTCAGTTTTTATGTTCTCAGCAAGCTTCCTCTCATACTTTTTTTTTTCCCCTCCGAATTAAACCCCTTGTCCTCCTCTGCTGAATTCTAAATTTCTCCCAGTCCTCACATTTGCTGCTTTTTCTGGCCAATTTATATGCCTCTTCCTTGGGTTTAACACTATCCCTAATTTTCCTTGTTAGCCATGGTTGAGCCACCTTCCCCGTTTTATTTTTTCTCCAGACAGGGATGTACAATTGTTGAAGTTCATCCATGTGATCTTTAAATGTTTGCCATTGCCTCTCCACCGTCAACCCTTTAAGTATCATTCGCCAGTCTATTCTAGGCAATTCACATCTCATACCATCGAAATTACCTTTCCTTAAGTTCAGGGCCCTAGTCTCTGAATTAACTGTGTCACTCTCCATCTTAATAAAGAATTCTACCATATTATGGTCACTCTTCCCCAAGGGGCCTCACACAATAAGATTGCTAATTAGTCCTTTCTCGTTACACATCATCCAGTCTAGGATGGCCAGCCCTCTAGTTGGTTCCTCGACATATTGGTCTAGAAAACCATCCCTAATACACTCCAGGAAATCCTCCTCCACTGTACTGCTACCACTTTGGTTAGCCCAATCTGTATGTAGATTAAAGTCGCCCATGATAACTGCTGTACCTTTATTGCACGCATCCCTCAATTTCTTGTTTGATGCTGTCCCCAACCTCATTACTACTGTTTGGTGGTCTGTACACAACTCCCACTAGCGTTTTCTGCCCTTTGGTATTCCGCAGCTCTACCCATACAGATTCCACATCATCCAAGCTAATGTCCTTCCTTACTATTGCGTTAATTTCCTCTTTAACCAGCAACGCTACCCCACCTCCTTTTCCTTTCTTTCTATCCTTCCTGAATGTTGAATACCCCTGGATGTTGAGTTCCCAGCCTTGGTCACCCTGGAGCCATGTCTCCGTAATCCCAATTGCATCATATTCGTTAATAGCTGCCTGCGCAGTTAATTCATCCACCTTATTAGGAATACTCCTCGCATTGAGCCTTCAGGCTTGTCTTTTTAACACACTTTGTCCCTTTTGACTTTTGCTGTCATGTGGCCCTTTTTGATTTTTGCCTTGGGTTCTCTGCCCTCCACTTTTACTTTTCTTCTTGCTATCTTTTGCTTCTGCCCCCATTTTACTTCCCTCTGTCTCCCTGCATATGTTCCCATCCCCCTGCTATATTAGTTTAACCCCTCCCCAACAGCACTAGCAAACACTCCCCCTCGGACATTGGTTCTGGTCCTGCCCAGGTGCATCTCATCACATTCTCAAGATATCCCAAAACCCTTCACAGCCAATGGTTTACTTTTGCGGTGCAGTCACTGTTGTATGGGTAGACACATCAGCCAATTTGCACGCAGCGAAGTCTCACAAGCACCAAATGAATAAGCATCACTAAAAACATTTTCTAATGATTCAATGAGGAAAGAACATCAGCCGTGGAAAGTTCCCTAATCTTTGAATAGTGCTGTGGAATCTTCTGTCCACCCGAGCTGACAGACTGGCATTCTCCAACAATGCAACACTCATTCCTTACTGCACTGAAGTGACATCCCAGATGATGTGCTCAAATCCAGAGAGAGCTGAACCCATAACCTTCCACTCCAAAGACACAAGTACCATACTACTAACTGAGCCAAAAAACACGCACATGAATGCTCTCAGTTATTCTAATTGAGATGAGCTAATGCAGCAGAGTCCAAAGAGAAAACTCATCACCTTCTTAATCGGTACAACTCATACAAACACAAGTGAGGAGTGCAAAAAAGCCACAGTCCACTGAAGCTCATCTCCCAAGTACATTAAAGCTGGTTTAATGATGTGTGCTCCTGACGTGCAAGTCTTGTGCAGGTAACTGCAACATTAACCTAAACTTGCTGGGGTTCACGGAGACCGAGATAACACAGCAAATGTATTTTTGAGTTACAGCTGAATGTGTTAAACACATGGCTTAGGAGCATCACCACTACTACAAGCCGTTTCCCTCTCCCATCATGGAATTAGATTACATTTTAAACAGCTCAAGTGTTTTCGCCTTTATTACCTTACGCGATCGGTTTTGCCAAATAATAATCAACTCAGTACAAATATTTTGCATAGGATCTGTCCAAAATGCACTTCTGACTAGTTTTCACTTGTATCCACTGGTCTACACAGATTGCTTACATACACATATCTTCCATAATTACAAGTCTTACATCTAGTGTGCATCTATAGTCCAACAAACCAACATTAGCTCAAACATAAGTTAAGAAATCTGTTTGGCTCATAAATCCCTTTGATAAACTGCAAACCCATCAAACCAGTTCGATTCACTAGACTGGTCTTCAAGTGTAATTTGGCTCAGTTGGTAGCACTCGCACCTGGTTCAAGTCCCACATCAAGAACTTGAGCTCCTAGGTTAGCATTTCATTGCAGTACTGAGGTGCCGTTTTCCAGATAAGAACATAAGAATTAGGAGCAGGAGTAGGCCATTCGGCCCCTCGAGCCGCTCCGCCATTCAATGCGATCGTGGCTGATCTTCTACATCAACTCCATTCCTGCATTATCCCCATATTCCTGGATTCCCTTAATATTCAAAAATCTATCGATCTCTGTCTTGAATATACTCAAAGACTGAGCCTCCACAGCCCTCTGGGGTTGAAAATTCCAAAGATTCACCACCGAGTGAAGAAGTTTTTCCTCATCAGTCCTAAATGGCCGACCCCTTATTCTGAGACTGTGACACCTGGTTCTAGACTCCTCAGCCAGAGGAAACATCCTCCTTGCATCTACCCTGTCTAGCCCTGTAAGAATGTTGTATGTTTCAATGAGGTCATCTCGCATTCTTCTAAACTCTAGAGAATATAGGTCTAGTCTGCTCAATCTCTCCTCAGAGGACAATCTCCCCCCCATTCCCAAAAATCAGTTTGGTGAACCTTCGTTGCTATGGCAAGTATATCCATCCTTAGGTAAGGAGACCAAAATTGTACACAATACTCCAGGTGCAGTCTCACCAGGGCCCAATATAATTGTAATAAGATGCCTTTACTCTTATACTCAAATCCTCTTGTAATAAAGGCCAACATAACATTTGCTTTCTTAACTGCTTGTTGTACTTGTATGTTAACTTTCAGTGATTTGTGTACAAGGACACCCAGGTCCCTTTGAACACCAACATTTCCCAATTTCTCACCACTGAAAAAATAACACTGCTTTTCTATTTTGCCTACTAAAGTGGATAACTTCACTTTTCTCCACATTATATTCCATTTGCCATGTTCTTGCCCACTCACTTAGCCTGACTATATCCCCTTGAAGTCTCTTTCCCACCTAGCTTTGTATCATCAGCAAACTTGGATACATTACATTTGGTCCCCTCATCCAAATCATTGATATAGATTGTGAATAGCTGTTAAGAAATTACACCAAGGCTCTGACTACCTGTTCAGGCAGACGTAAAAGATCCCATTGCACTATACAAAGAGCAGCGAGTTCTCCCATTATCTTGCCCAATATTTATCCTTTTCAACCAATACCATTAATCATTCTGCTAATTTTGAAAATGATACATATTGGCCAAGATGGTGAGAGAACGCGCTGCTCTTTGAATAGTGCCATGCGATCTTTTACGTCTGCTTGAACAGGTAGTCAGAGCCTTGGTGCAATTTCTTAACCAGCTATTCACAATCTATATCAATGATTTAGATGAGGGGACCAAATGTAATGTATGTTTGATATCTTGCTGTGCGCAAATTTGCAGCTGTATTTGCATATATATATATAACAGTAGCTACACCAAAAAAAATTCATTGACCGTGAAACATTTCCGATGTCTTGAGACATTATAAAAACAAGTTCTTCTTTCTTAGACAGGAAACTACCAAAATCAACAACCAACCAGCATAAAAACAAGCCAATTAAATCCCTCTTTTGCAACTTCAACTCTCAAAACCAGCAAGCACCACAAACTAGACCACTCAATTTTCTTTGAATTCTCTGAATGATTCTACAAAATACTCAATGAAAATTGAATGCTGATTCCTTCCATTCCAGTACATTGCATGAAAATTAAATTTAAACCGCTAAAAATGACAATACTTTTAAAGCCCTAAATTTACCCAGTAAAGTTAACCGCTGTATGCTGGAAACACGTGACGTTTTCCCAAGTGCAGGTCTGCCCCTTTGTGGAGCATACAACCAGTGTTCTGCTCCATGCGTTTCAATTCTTCAATAGCAGCTGGGACTTATGGACAAATTCTGCAAGTGAGTGATCGACCATGGTTTTTACCACTCTCTTCTGGTGCTGGAATACAAAGTAAACCACAACTACCCACAATACGATAACAAGGCACAAGATTTACAATCAACCACAGTGGAAAATAAAAAAGATAAAAAGATAAAAAGATTTCACATATCAGCATGAGATTTTTAACTGCTAAATAATATTTTGGAGCCAAAAGTACTGTCTATAATGAGGATTTTTTTTTACATCACTGAGTAGGATCATTTCCAGTGGTGTTACACAGGAGATGTTTATGAGTTGCTCTGGTCCTGCACCATTTAGGTTAAAGGTAATCAAGTCCAAACTATGGCAAATCATCTAAATCCTGAAGATCAATGAAGACTTAACAATGGTGGGGGGCGGGGGGGGGGGGGGGGGGGGAATCTCACTAGTGCATTGCTACACCAACAACAGTTTCAAGGAAAACTATATATCCATGAAGTTTAGGTCGAAGAGATGGCAGGCTCCATTTTTTAACCTGTGAGCAATAATAAAGGAAATACAAGGTCTTGCACCCGATGCACATAGAGAGCATGGAAAACCTCTGATGTGTTCAAAGGGTGCGCGATGCATTGATTGGGAGATTTTAGCCACTCACTAAGAAAACTCACTGCTTGCAAAACTATTTTCTCACTATTTTTGCTTTCAGTGAAATGTTGGTACTAAATAATCAGCAACCATCATAAAATCAGCTAATCAAATCACCAAAAGGTTCAAACTTCTTTGTTGGTTTGTCGCTTACCCCACTATTAACTCTCAAACTTGTATTTCTAACATACTAGATAAAAAAGTGAATTGGGAAAAAAAAGCTACCAGACATTCATAAATATAACCAATGCACATTAGAAATGTCTCCAATTCATTTCTCCCTGCTCCCACCCAAAGACAGAATTCACTGGGCTAGACTTTCCACTAGGTGGCAAGGCTCCCAAAAAATGGGCCTTGTTCCAGCGATGTGGACTTCTCAACCTTGCTGATCGCTGGTACAAGGCCCATATTTTTTTGTGATTTTCCACTCGGCCTTATCCCGGCGATATGGAATGGGCAATGTGATTTAACTAAAACGGGAAAAAAAAGCTTCCCTAACAGCCTTGTGCGCATGTGAGATTTTTTTTCCAGCAGTTTTTTAAAAACTGCGTTTTGGGAGGTCAGGTGTCATCACATGCTCAGAAGGCGGCGGGGCAGAGCGAGAGCGAGCAATGGAGACACAAAAGTGCAGGAGTTTAAAAATAGAGTTTTTTGATATTTTTGTTTGATTTTCGTTTGTTTTTTATTGTTCATTGTTGCCGTTAGTAATAATTCAAGTTTAAATTTTATTTATTATAATTAATTAATATGTCAGAAATGACAGATGCAGAAAGGAAAAGGGCGCAGGCTTTCAGCAATGAGGCCCCGATGAATGTAGTTCAATCGCGCTGACACGGGGTGTACACGGCAACCCGCCACTCCATGTATTTTATAAAATCTGGGTGGAGATCACTGCGGTGGTGCCCTCGGCGTCTAATGAATGAGGGGATCGGACCAGTGCCGTAAACGCTGGAATAGTTTGGTGGCTTCAGCGAGAGTAAGTTGCATTTTATATTAGAGCAATGAATATCCTGCATTTCATGGAATTCTTTAATTTTTTTTAAACCATGTTCACAGTAAATTTCAAATAATAATGTAAAAAATGTTTCACTTTTGCTTGGAAATGTTTTTCTATATCAATGATTGACCTGAGTCTAATGCAATTTGGACATTCTATTGTATTACATACCAAACCTTGACAGAAATTGTTTGTCATTCTACAATGTGTAACGTGTTACGTGAAGCAGCACCATTTAACTTTTTAAACTATTTAAGGTGTTGCTACGCACGAGTCTAGTAGCTTATGCTATGCCATCCTCTTTTGTCGTTTGCAGAAGATGATGTCTATCAATAAATCCGAGCAAAGGCGGACAGGGGGTTGGGAGGAGGGGGGCCACATTGCTCAGCTGCAGCCCTTGACGTCCATCGAGGAGCGTGCACTCGCACTGATTGGCCGTGAAAGCCGTGTCGTCACCACCCGTGGTCTGGCTGAACCCAGCCATGCGTCTCGTGAGTAATTTGTAATTTGTCGCATTGTTTTAAAAACAGTACTAAAAACTTAAGTATGTTACTGATCTAATGTCCTGCAAATAAGATGAAAAATGCTATACTTGTAATGTGCTTATGATGTACTAAGGATGTCATGTCAGTTCATGCATGCATAAGAAGCATGGCATATGAAGTACGGATTGCAGCAGTTACAGCTTTCCGGGATAGGTGATATTTAACGTCTCTTGGTAATGTTGAACGTTATGTTCGAATGAGATATGTAAAAACGTTCACATGCGTGTTTTTAAGGTGATCCTGACACACTGGTACTGGTGCAGTCAGCACCAGGAACATCAACAACTACAGAGGGTGATGTGCCTGATGAGCCTATTCCTGAAATGCATGTAGAGGAGCTGGAACAGGAGCTGGATCGGGAGGATGAGGAGAAGCTGGAGCTCCAGCACGAGGAGGCAGTCGATGTGGGGGGTGGGGGGGAATGATCCTGCGATCATCTCAATTGAGAACGATGAGGCACCGGGACCATGTGGTGAGCAGGTGGTGACGCCAAGGCGTGACATTTCACACACGCCGACCCCACGGAGGTCAGGTCAGCAAGGTGAGCAACCGCCTACCTCGGACGGGCAGACAGAGTGCTTGATCTCCCTGTGCAGGGAGACGGTCGCAATCGATCGCGACCTTATCCAGGGGTTCGATGGGTTCTCCACGAACTGAAGCCAGTTCTCAACAACCTGGAGCCAGTTCAATACGAACTTCTCCAACGGAGTTAGTACGGCAGACCTTGGAGGCGATTCACGAACAGACCGCCGCAACCAATACCCTTCGGCATGCATTGCTGGTTGGACACGGCGCTGCACCCGAAGGTGTTGTGTCGGCTCCGAGTGCGACCCCTAGCACTCAAGTGAGTAGGGAGGACACAGTTCCTCCTGACTCGGAAGTGGAGTCTCAGGCTTCTGCTTCCACTCCGTCACCTCCACCACGGCAGGAAGTCTTGCCGTCCCACGCTGCACACCACGTTCGTGTCGGTCTGCGGGGACCAAAACGGGTGGGTGGTGTAAAAACACGGGGTGGGAAAGGACCTGGAGGGAAACGTGGCCGCAGGTAGGGAAGGGGGGGAGGGTTTGTTTTTTAATTAAATTGTTAATTTTTTTACAAGTTTGTTATTTTGTTAATGGTTCTTTGGGGTGGGGCGGGGGGGAGAAAGAGAAAGGTGTTGATTTAAAAAAAAGTCAATAATTCGTTGTTAAATAAAAAAATGTATTGAGTTTAACAATTGTTGTGGCTTCTCTCAGTAACATTAAGCATAACATATTTACAGTTGTTCTGCATTATTTGTTCAGTCTTTTATTATAGCATCACTTCACTTATGCTAAGCATTAATGCAGATGCCAGGCCAGTGCAGGCAAGGCAAAAATGAAACTCCACGCAAATGCAACTTTTGCCTAACCGTAACTATAAACATCCACAATGTAAGTTCATGCCAAGCGTCAGATATGAGCTGCTGACGCAACAGCTTAGCAGCCACGTAACTACCACTGGGTACTGGTCTTCGGGAGGGGGGTGATGGTACTGGGGCTAGATCGTCAAGCTGTTTGCCCTCCCCTAGGTCCTCACCAGCCTCTTCGACCACCTCTTCCATCTCCCCTCCTTCTGGAGGTGGACCTGCAGTCAAATCTGACATTACTTGTCCTCTCCTTATAGCTAAGTTATGCAACACACCACAATAATCTCAGCGTCTTAGTCAGGGTGGTACTGTAGGCTGCCACCAGAATGGTCCAGGCATCTGAAGCGCTGCTTTAGGACTCCAATTGTCTTTTCAACGATGTTGCATGTCGCTATGTGGCTTTCATTGTAACGTTTTTCTGCTTCAGTGACGGGATTACGCAGAGGGGTCATCAGCCAACTGGCAAGTCCATATCCCTTATCCCCCAGCTTCCAACCGTGACCTTCTGGCTGATTGACAAATGGGTCCAGGACAGCACTCTCACGTAGGATGTGCGCATCATGGAATCTGCCAGGAAACGTAGCATGATTATTTGGTTGTGGTCGACAACAAACTGCACATTTAGGGAGTGGAACCCCTTTCTGTTACAAAACACCTCTGCGTTCTTTAAGGGGGCTTTCAGGGCAATGTGCGTGCAGTCTATTGCTCCCTGCACCTTGGGGAAGTGATATTCTGTAGAAACCCAAAGCCCTCCTGGTCTGTGCCTCCCTGGTCATAGGGAAGCTTATAAAGTCCATCCTGCGAGCGTAAAGGGCTTCAGTCACCTGCCGAATGCAGCATTGTGTGGCGTGCTGAGAGATATAGCAGATATCGCCAGCTGAAGCCTGAAAAGATCCCGATGCATAGAAGGCTAGGGCTGCAGTAACCTTCACCTCAACGGACAGTGCGGTTCTGATGGTGTTGGAAGGCTGCAGAGCACCCTTAACGAGCTGGCAAATCTCATCGATGACCTCCTTCCGGAAGCGCAGCCTCCCAAGACGCACGTTTTCAGACAAGTTGACGTACGATTGCTTTTCCAAGTACCTTCGTTGGCTGTACGCTTGCCTCCTCTATTTCTGTCTACGCATTACTCTGCCACCTCTTCAATTGATCCTTTCAGAAACCAGCATGTGAGCAATTACAAGTAATAGCAGAGAAAGCATAGGCCCCATCACTATCAATAATTACTTTAACTAAATTAAACTACCCTCGCTACACCAACCCCAGTCTAACACTATACCAGTCAGTCTAATAGGTCCCAACAATATCAATAATTGTTTTCACTCACTATAAAAGCACTTTTCACAAAAAAATGCCGATACACGAGCTATCAATATATATATACACATCATAATCTAATATTCTGAGTTGATCTATCTATAAATAACTCTCTAAATAACTCAACTATTGAGCTTGTTTTTTTCAGTTGCCTCCACCCTTCCTCCGATCTTCAAAATGGCATCCGTAGTGCCCATTTCCTTCTGTAAAGCCCGGGAAAAGCAATTATTTCTCAGTGATGTTTTCAGCCTTCCATCAGTCCGGCGAAGTGCCGAAAGTTGGGATGAGCCTTATGTGGGCAATCAGTTCGGCAAAATGAGCCGAAACTTGGGGGCCTATTTTTCCAGCGATGTTTTGGGCCTAGCTTCCATTTTTTGGTGAAAATGGGCGATAGAGGTCCGTTTTGGGCGATGAGAAGTGGAAAGTCTAGCCCCCTGTTTCTCTAAGGTCTGGAGCTCAAATTGTACTTCATGCTCAACTCTTGAATTCTTTACGTGGCCCTTCCCCAATAAGATTTCTTGGGCTTCTGAACATTAAAATAAAGCACAAGCAGCCAGCAGATTATAATCCCAGGTGGCACTAGTGTCATTCTGTGCATGAGCTCTGCGGATCAATATGCCCAGAGTTCAACTTGGGGCCCCAAGTCCAAATTCTGATGGTGGTGGGGCTTACAAACAGGAAGTAATGGGACACTCTGAATAGCCAGACTCACTGTCAATGCTGAAATAAAAATGCTGGTGATTTAATTACTTTAGTGTTATATTAGGAACCAGAGGCTGATAAAGGACTTCATAACGCTGCTGAAATATTCATCATGGCAGATTCAGGTGGACTCCCAGGACATAACAGAACTTATAAATGGCTACTTTGCATCAGTCTTTACTCCTGTGACCATGCTCAGTTACCATTAATGCAGTGTGTAGTTGACACTAAAGTTATTCATGTTATAATATATGCAGATCTGATCTTAAAAGACAACAAGGGCTCTCAAATCAGATCGGGTTGCTGGTTCCGCTAACATTTCCCCGATGCTGCTTAAAGAAGTGGGAGCCATGCTTAGTGAGCCCCTTGCTCATTAATTCAACCGTTGGCTAGCGTCAGGGATCTTCCTTGATGATTGGAGAGAAGTTAATGTTGTATCAATATTCAAAAAGGGCAACAAATATCAGAAGCAGGAAATAATAGGCCCAGTTGTCAGAAGCTGCGAGGTGGGACTATTAGGTATGCCCAATCCGACCGCCTTGACAGGGAAGACATTATTAGGGACATGCAACATGGTATCTGGAAAAGAAGGTCTTGTCTTACCAGCCATGTTGAATTCTTCAAAAAGGTTGCCAGGTTGATGCATGAAGGCAGCTGATAGCCATTGGATATCTGGTCTTTTAAAAAGCTTCTTATAAGATGCCTCACAATAAGCTGCTATATCAGATAGAATCATGCGAGACTGGAGGGCAGATTATGGTTTGGATAGGGAATTGGTTTCATTCTGATAGCCAACCCTCTATCAGCTCCACATAGAAACCAGTTACTGATGGAGCCCTGCTATGATTGGTGTCAGCATCTTTATTCTTCGCAATATACATCAATGATTTGGATGAAGGTGTTGGGGGTACTGTCTGCAGGTGTTAGAACTCTTAAGAAAATATTACAATCTGATCTAGATGCAATGGAGAATGGGCCCACATCTGGCTGATATTAATGTAGATAAATGTAGTGTTATTCACATCAGTAGGACTAATGACAAGCATGTGTATGCCAATAAAATTAAAGTCTATTGAGAGGGAAACAGAGCTAGGTATTGTAGTGCATGAGTCACTAAAAGGTCTACAGCCAGGGCCGAGAAGATATAGAGAAAGCCAGAATTAGAATATATAGCTAGCGAGATACAATCATCATCATCATCATCATCATCATAGGCAGTCCCACGAAATCAAGGAAGACTTGCTTCCAATCTAAAAGTGAGTTCTTGGGTGACTGAACAATCCAATACGGGAACCACGGTCTCTGTCACAGGTGGGACACAGTCATTGAAGGAAAGGGTGGGTGGGACAGGTTTGCCGCACACTCCTTCCGCTGCCTGTGCTTGTTTTCCGCATGCTCTCATCGACGAGACTCAAGATGCTCAGCGCCCTCCTGGAAGCACCTCCTCCACCTAGGGTGGTCTTTGGCCAGGGACTCTCAGGTGTCAGTGGAGATGTTGCATTTTATCAAGGAGGCGAGGGAGATACAATACAATAAATACAAAACAGCACCATAGGATCTCTGTACAAGACCTTGGTTAGCCCCATCTAGAATACTGTGGTTCTCGTATTGGACTGTACAGCCACCTAAGAACTCATGCTAAGAGTGGAAGCAAGTCTTTCTCGATTCCGAGGGACTGCCGATGATGATGATGATGATGATGATGATGGATACTGTGTCAAGTTCTGGTCCCCTTAGCTCGTGGGAGATATTGAGGCCCTGGAAAAAGTTCAGAGGAGAGCTACTAGATTAATGTCTAGTTTAAAAGCCCTTAAGCCGACACAATAGGCTCAGAGAGCTGGATGTCTTTTACTCTAGAGAAGTGTAGAATTCAGGGAAATTAGACTGTGTAGATGTGGACAGATTATTTGAATCAGATAAGTTGGGGAGAACGAGGGAACATGCATGCAACGCTGGGCAAGTATAGAACTAGGTTAGATGTCATGAACATTTTATTTTCCCAGAGGATTGATGACCTTTCAAATAGGTTCCCAACTCATGCATTAGATGCAGATTTGTTGCAACCACTTAAAAGGGAGCTAGATAAGTTCCTGGAGATGGCTAATATTGCCGCATACAGAAGGTAGATGGGATGTTGGGTAATGTACCTCATGGTCATTGGTATCTTCTGGAACTCGTTTATCAGCTTGGTGTCAGAGAGGAATTTCCCAGATTTTCCCCGAATAGGGTTATTTTTTGGGGATCTGCTTTTTTGCCTTGCCCAGGAGATTACATGGCTGTACATGCACACACTACCATTTGTCCTCATTCGTGCACTTCAGAACTCTTATCTCAAAAAGGTCCCAGCTTACACAGAAATTCTATTCAACCCAACTCCATGAGCCACTCTCCAATTCAGAAACTCCTAGCTCCAACCAATCCAATTTGCATTATAACTTTTTAGGATTCTGCTCCATAAATCCCTAGTTAAAGCAGAGATTATGGTCAGAGCTTTGCCTTTAGCTGTTTTTAGTCATTTTAAAAGAGACAGCCATTTTGGATTCAATTACTTTTGTTAGAATTGTTCAAGTTCCTCATCTCAGTAGGACTAATGGTTTTAAGCAATGGGAACAAATGCACAGAAAGTGTTATTAAATCAGGCCACTCATGCAACTCCCAGCAAACAGCTTGAGAAGCAGTCTGGGAGCACATCTGCTCATCCCATTACTTCAGAGAATAATGCATGGGATGGATGGAGGAAAGGGGACAAATTTGAAAGCGATTTCATCACTGCACATTTCTAATGCTCTCATCATTATACCATTAGCTTTCTTGGCTTGCATTCTGCACAAAAAAGTGAGCACAGAGCACCATACTTTAGGTGACCATAATCCAGCAATCCTATGAATTTTTCAGCTGAAACCAAAAAGCTCCAGTTTCCTTCCTTAAAAGCAGTTCAACTCAAAAAGAATGAATTAACTCCCATTTATATAGTGCCTTTAGACCTTCAGAACGTCCCAAAGCACTTTATAGCCATTAAATTACTTTTGGAGTGTCATTGCTGTTGCTATCATAGAATCATAGAATACTACAGCACAGAAAGGGGCCATTTGGCCCATTGAATGTGCAGCAGCTCTTTCGAAGAGCAATCCGGTTAGTCCCACTCCCCCGCTCTTCCCTTACGTCCCTGGAATTTTTTCTCCTTCGAGTATTTATTCAATTCCCTTTTGAAGGCTACTAGTGAATCTGTATCCACCACCCTATCAGGTACTGCATTCTAAATCATAACCACTCGTTATGTAAAAAAGTATCTCCTCATGTCACCTCTGGTTCTTTTGCCAATCACTTTAAATCTTTGCTCTCTCATTATCAACCCTTCAGCCTTTGGAAACAGTTTCTCTTAATTTACTCTATCTAAATCCTTCATGATTTTAAACATCTCTATTAGATCTCCTCTCAGCCTTCTCTGTCTAAGGAGAACAAACCCAGCTTCTCTAGTCTATTCATGTAACTGTATCCCCTCATTCCTGGAACCATTCTAGTAATCTCTTCTGTACACTCTCCAAAGCCTTCACATCATTCCTCAAGTGTGATGCCCAGAATTGGACACAATTCTCGAGCTGGGGCTGAAGTGGTGTTTAATATATGCTTAGCAAGTCATGTTTATTCCTCGCCCACACACAGCTTATAATAAAACAAGTTATACTCGAGGTTAGAAGTATGATTCAATAATTCGTTCCACATCTACTCTAATTGTGATTGAAAAATTGAAGTGAAAAACACATTCAATGATCAGGACACATTCGATGAACAGGATGCTGGTGCAATATTATTCGTATGCATCTCAAATTTTTTTAATTAGTTGGGTATATTTAATTTTACATTGGAATCCAAAAGACATTTGCATGAAACCTTTTTATAAATAGTACCTCAACGAAACCAATAATTTGAGCATCTTTAACAGGTAATAGAATATATCATGTATTACAATGTATGTCAGAACACCGATCTTCCTGTTGAAGCTTTGGTTAATTGATTACCATCAAGAAAAATAAAGCTTTCTTTAAAAAAAAAACTGTGTGCACATATGGATACTGTATTTAAAGCTCACAACTAAACAGATACAAGATAAAGAAAGGGGATTGAGAATCATTTCCAAACTAGGTCACTTGATATGCTTTCATTAAAATGATTAGCAAGACATCTTTCGAACTTCAACAATCACAGAACCAGAAATTGAAAACTCGAAAGCAAAGAATGGAATTAGCATCATAACTATATATTAGTGGGAAAGCGGGTTGTGCAGAGGACACAGAAAGGCTGCAATGACATTTAGATAGGTTAAGCGAATGGGCTAAGGTTTGGCAGATGGAATACAATGTCGGAAAGTGTGAGGTCATCCACCTTGGGGAAAAAAAAACAGTAAAAGGGAATATTATTTGAATGGGGAGAAATTACAACATGCTGCGGTGCAGAGGGACCTGGGGGTCCTTGTGCATGAAACTCTTTTGGAGTCCCAAAAGGTTAGTTTGCAGGTGCAGCAGGTAATCAGGAAGGTGAATGGAATGTTGGCCTTCATTGCGAGAGGGATGGAGTACAAAAGCAGGGAGGTCCTTCTGCAACTGTATAGGGTATTGGTGAGGCCGCACCTGGAGTACTGCGTGCAGTTTTGGTCACCTTTCTTAAGGAAGGATATACTAGCTTTGGAGGGAGTACAGAGTCGATTCACGAGGCTGATTCCGGAGATGAGGGGTTACCTTATGATGATAGATTGAGTAGACTGGATCTTTACTCGTTGGAGTTCAGAAGGATGAGGGGGGATCTTACAGAAACATTTAAAATAATGAAAGGGATAGGCAAGATAGAGGCAGAGAGATTGTTTCCACTGGTCGGGGAGACTAGAACTAGGGGGCACAGCCTCAAAATACAGGGGAGCCAATTTAAAACCGAGTTGAGAAGGAATTTCTTCTCCCAGAGGGTTGTGAATCTGTGGAATTCTCTGCCCAAGGAAGCAGTTGAGGCTAGCTCATTGAATGTATTCAAGTCACAGATAGATAGATTTTTAACCAATAAGGGAATTAAGGGTTACGGGGAGCGGGCGGCTAAGTGGAGCTGAGTCCACTGCCAGATCAGCCATGATCTTGTTGAATGGCGGAGCAGGCTCGAGGGGCTAGATGGCCTACTCCTGTTCCTAATTCTTATGTTATGTTCTTATGACCAACATACAATTTTCCTTCCATCCACTGGAGTCAATAGCTTTTTAAAAAAAACAGAGGTCACGTCGAGAAAGATTTCCAGATATCTGATCTAAAGAAAACTATGAATAGAAAAAAAAAAAATGGAGCTCTGCATCTTTAACTTTTTCTTGCTTGAATGATACAGACAGCAAAAATAACCTAACAACACAAGAAATAGGAGCAGGAGTTGGCCCTTCGAGCCTGCTCCCCCATTTCGTAAGATCGTGACTGATCGTCTACCTCAACTCCACCTTCCTGTATTATCCCCATATCTCTGGCTTCCCTCAGTATCCAAAAATGCATTAGTCCCACCATCAATGACACTTTAAGAGTAAAAGTCCAGTGTTCCATCTGATAGCCAGGTAGATCCAGATTTTGTTGGGCAAACTAGTACTACTCTAGCTTTCTTTTCATTAAATTTTATTACAACATTTTTCACAGGACTCCGTTGCCACCACCTCCCAATGAAGACTGGCAAAACCAGGCCCAGAGCTCCGTGGTTCAATGAGCAGGGGTTGGAGGCGTTAGTGACAGAGGTGGAATGCAGGTACAGCGAACTCACCAGAGATGGGCACAGCAAGCCCAATATCGACGTCTCTGGATGGACATAGGTCAGACGGTCAGTGCAATGGGCAATGTGGAGCGGGTTGGGGATCAATGCCGCAAACGTTGGAACGATTTGGCAGCTAAAGTGAGCACAAATTTATTCGCCCCCTCCTGTCCTAGGCCAAAAAGGGTGTGTGTGTGTGTGTGTCATGAGCAAAGGGGGTAAAAGGCTGCAACATTTCTTTGTGCAGAGAAACAAACAGCCAAATAAGCAAGCCTGAGTGCGACCAGAAGATGTGGTCCAATTCACCAGGTTGGAGGAGCGTGCGTTGGCATTGGTGGGTCATTGCCACGTTCCAACCACAAACGTTGTGCAGATCCGGTGCGACCACAAGGTAAGGCTACACTCATCTCTGGTATCAGTGACGCTCATGGCATCAAAGTACATGCAATGCTAAGGCACTCGCGGTTGAACGCACACTTTAATGTCCATTATTGATATGGATATGTCGAGATGGAACTCCTTGCTGGCATAATGTGAGATGGAACGGCTCACATCTCACTTTCACCACCACCACCACCACCCCCCACTTGCCCCACTATGGACTGAAATTTTGTCCTTGACTTGCAGATATTGAGCCGGACACCACGGATCTGGAGAGACCAAAGACCTCTGGCCTTCACAGAAGCAGTCACACCCCAGCATCTCCCACCCCTTCGGTCTCCACACCCGAGGACACCGGATGCTTCCTGCAACCCCAGCCCACATCACCCATGTCCAACTCTCCCACTTCCGCCACCCAGAGCCAGGAAGAACAGAAGGGAGAGGTGGGAGAAAGGTCCATATTTGTGCCCCTTCACCTGGAGGAGCCGGAAGCAGCTGACATCAACCTTCTGCCATGTCAGCCAAGTGTCCGCAGAACCTCGGCGTCGGGCTCAGATTTCCTGGGGTTTCCAACATACTCAACTGAAGCAAGCTCAAGCAAGTGCAGAACCGTAGCTCAAAGGGAAGCAAGGCACCGCCACCCAGCAGCAGCGAGTAACCACCTGCGGATGCATCACGGCTCGCTCTAATGAACCAGATAGTGCAGCTATCAACCACTGGCATGGAGGGAGGTCGCGAGATGCTGCAGACCATGGCTGGGAGAGCTGGCAGCATTGCTACATTCACCCAGCAGTATGATCAAAGGATGGAGCACCTCCTCAGTGTTGGAGCGTTGAGGCCATAAGACAGGAGATGGCTTCTGCACGCATGGTGCAAGCCCCCGACCCCACACCCTCAAGGCAGACAGATGCAAAGGAGCAGGAGATCCCAGCGCCTGCGGTCCCACGCCCTACGTTCTCACCAATATGCACACGTCTGCACACATCCCGCTGCCCTCCTGCACAACCTCCTCAACCAGAGGCAGAGAAGGGCAGGGCGACTCCGTCGTGTAGGCATGGGGAGGAAGAGTAACTCGGGCATCGCTGCAAGGGGTAGGTGGGGGGCTAGAGAGATGGTGGTGCCGGGTAGAGGGGTGCGTGTTGCTTCCTCATGCAAATATATGTATGTCAATATTATGTAATGTTTGTCATTGTATTTTGTGCACTTTTAAATACACGCATTGTTGACCCTCTATTTGTAAGTCTGTCATTTTAACGTCATGTGTGGTGAATTGCGCAAGACACACATCTGTCCCTCAGGTCATCTGCTTCATCAGGAATATCTTCCCATCCACATCTGACTGCAGTGTATAAATGGGTTCTGTCATCAGGCCATCGCAAGACAACAATGAAGGGTGAGCAATGCAGGAAGGCTGCCATTCAACTACTCTAGTTTACCAAGTTGCAGGGCAGACCTTAAGGCTTGCACTTCAACCCTCTTTTTGTGAGGCCAAACATGGAGGAGTGCCACCCCTGAGATGACATGGTCATCAATTACATTGCAGCACATTGTGCGAGACAATTAATCAATCAACTTGGATTTACAAAATGAGAGACGCTGAACACTTTTCAGTCACTCATAATTTTCCCTTTGCCATTGGCCTTCTCAATGAAAGACTTTCAGCAGGGTGCAACAAAAAAGCCTCCATTAGCTTAGAGACATTTCAGTCAGTTTTATGACATCTAATTTAAACATCACCATCAGCAATAAAGTAATGCAACATTAATCTAACCTCTTTCCAGCAGTCCCACTGATATGGTGCAGAATCCAATTGGCTGCAGTGATGTGATGGCCACCAGCACTCCCTCCCAGCCAATTTGCCAGAGCTGTCCCATTGCACTCGATCTCTGTCTCCCTCCCTCCCACCCGATGTGCAAGTGCTGCCCCATTGCACTCCACCTGTCTCCCTCCCTCCCACCCGATGTGCAAATGCTGGCCAACTGCTGCCCAGCTCAGACCTGCTTTTCCAGAGTGGTCCTTCTGGCAGGCGACAGGTCGATGGGAGGCCAGGAAAAAGCATCAAAATGGCTGTATACAGACATCCTGCATGGGCGGGCGGGCGGATGTAACGTGGGCAGAACGCATCCACACCAAGTTCCCACCGGGTGGGACCTCGGCGGCTGCGGGCCGGCGACGAAAGTCGGCCCCTGGAAACATGCAAATTTAGGACCCTTGGGCATGAACTCTACTGCTCCATGTTATATGCATGTCACACACTGACATACAGTATATCCTTTGCTGTAAAGGAAAACAGTTCTATTATCTGGGGTAGCCAAGTAGCACTGGCAGTGATTTTTGCAAAACCCAACCTCCAAACGAAATCCACACTTACCTTGTGCGAAGGCCCAAGCAAAAATTTGCTTTTTAACGCTGCAGAGTTGTGGCCAGCGTCGTGGCCCACGGATCCCTGGGACGCACCTTTGTGCATAAATGTACCTGGGATCACATGGGGCGGTGCACCTTTCACTAGCCAATCAGGAAACATACTAATTATTTTTATTGGACATGTACAGTACTTGCCTCTAAATAGCACAGGGAGTAAGTACAGACTCTGCAAGACTAAAAAAAATTAAAATGATCTCATTCCTCAATTGAGCCTTATATCCCGAACTTGCGGGCAATTTCAAAGGTGGTACGACGGCATACTCCGGGTATACTGTCATACTGACCCCAAATTCAGGGTCCGTATTGCCACTAGGCTTTCTTATTTGAAACCATTTTAGGGCATCTTAAATCGCCACGTTTTCTCCATGGGCTCAAGTGCTTCACAAATCATATTTTTCAATAAACTTATTTTGAATAAATTTCTATGAGTCCTGGCAATGTGAAACCAGGCATAAGTAACAGAACCACTATAAATCACCTGGTGGTTGTTTTTCCCTGAACAGAACCGTATGTTGTCAGTTATTATTCAGACACATTTTGGTAATAAACAAAAGGTCCTAATAATGAGCTTTCCCTTTCATCTACCAGGACACAGAATACTCGATACACTGCTTCCGACCCCACTTGCAACATGTTGTGCACAGTTACATCGTGTAGCATCCGGCAGTGTTTAGTGAAGGATAAATACATTGAACAACACAAATGTTTCTCCGATTTGTCACGAGCGCTTGACAGAACCAGAGTAAAAAGCGTGAAGACATTTATTCAAACTCTTTGTGGTACGCTATGTGGAATGTCAAATACTTGTCTTCACCGAAAATACTGCCTAGCCATCCTCTCTCAAAGCGAAGAGTATTAGGTGCATACAATTGTAACTATTTCAACATAATATATATATATATATATATATAATACATATACCTTCCCCTACCCCCAAGTAATAATTTACTTCATCTAAAATACTGGGAGTTTGAGAGTAAACTCTTGTCAAATTTTGTCTGATTAGGCTCCTGTGACGCGCCTTGGGATGTTTTTACTATGTTAAAGGCGCTATATAAATGCAAGTTGTTATTATATGTTCTTCTAGTGTAATTTGCAACAAATCATAAGTTTGGTAGAAAAACTGCAATTGTGTCACAATTGCCATTTTTTGTAACTTCAATTTACAGATGACAGTTTTAGAAAAAAATACTTGCTGCAATCTTGTTCCCAGGTACATGGAAATATATTCCAGCTTTTGCAATAACACACATGAAACTGACCACCAGTGTAAAACTAGGAATATTTTTACAACAAATGCTTCTTTCAAAGCTAGCATTTTACACCATATCCTTACATTGTAATTGTTTAATAAATTTTAGAACATGAGGAGGAATGTCCATGCTGAGAATTCATTTATTGTCAATTATGGAGGTGTTTATGCTACAGACTTGAATCAACTAATTTCTGGGTGCAGACTACTCCAAGCTTTTCATTTAGAACCTTTTAGATCCACAAAGGAGACTCTGTTACCCATCAGTTTGGGTTGGTTTTAAATCCAAGTGTCAGAGATAGTAATCTGCTAACCCACTGCATCGCTATTTCTTTTATAATTAAAATTACATTGGATGACATTTGTTGGGGACCTCAGAACAAGATAAAAGTTTATTAAGTCCATCATTTGATGTACTCCATACAGTATCACGAGCACACTGTAGGGTTTCCTTTAGACGAGCACATATTTAACGAAATCTTGTCTATTATTTGGAGTACACTCCAAAATCAGAAAGCGATCACCAAGTACTATGAGCCTGTATAATTTTACGTTTGTATACAACCTATGTTATGAAACATGCTGTGCAATTTTGATGTTAGTCATAGATTTGCCATTATTTTTCAGGAGTATGTTTTAGTGATATTCCACAAGCCAGCAAATTTTCTGCAATGAACAAAAAAAAGTGGAGGAAAGTTCAGCTAAATATCTCTGACTTCTTTATTCAAGAATGAAGCCTGTTTGTTTCCTGTAGATATACAAGGATGCCGCAAATGCACACACAATCTGTACACATGCTCCAGATTGCCTACATAAGCTGCTGCAGTTCAAAAATTTCAATACAATAAAGTTTCATAGCATGACGCATTCAGATATTTCCTTTTGATAATGGTAAAATAAATGAAAGTATTAAATATCAAAAGTAAACATTCTGTTGATATCATGCCCAAACCACCTTTAAACTGAAATTTCTTAGCTGAGGAACTATAATTGGTCTCACAAACAGGGGTGGGAACCTGCCATGCTTTCCTCTCCAGATTACGATCTAGGTGATCCCTACTATAAAAGCACATGTGGATGTTTGTCGAGGCTAGTATTGGTCTTGGATTTAATGCTATCAGTAGTGAACTCTCCCGCTGATGTTCACCAGCTCATTCAAAAGAAACATCAAAATGGATTTCACAATTCGCTCTAGGTTTACATATGACGTATAGCTGGTTGGGCAAGAAAATTGTACTCTAGCAAGAATCAGCACCTTCTGCAAAGGAAATAAGCAAAGCGAATGGGGAAAAACAAAACAGAATTCTTGAGGATGGGGATGGAAGAGAAGAACGCTTTAAAATGTAAAATGCTCAAGTCCTTGAATGCCTGTAGTGGATTTTTCTCTCCAAAATTCACATGCCACAAATAATTCTCTGACACAGGTTCCACTGTACAGACCAACACTTAGCCAAAGCAGAAACGCTCCAACTGATCTTCAAAGACCTCATCCATTAACTGCCATCAAGAACTGCAGTCCCACCACATAGACACTATTCAAGAGCTCTGCTCATCTCGCTCAAGCTTTATAATGGAGCCCTAACAAACTGGTACTGGAGCACAGGTTCACACCCAGTCTCAGCTGTTCTGCTGCAGGGATGCACTAAACAAAAAGCAGACATTTTTCATAGGAAAGATACACAGGCACACAGTGTTAATATGTGTTTATAACAGTACAATAATAATGAGTAGAGCTGCTCTCTTTTTATGAGCTGCACGGGTTGTACAACTGAGCAGGCTTCATGAAAATCATGGTTTTACAATTCAGTAACATCCCTTTCCCCTGCCAAGATCAGCAGAACTTCCTCCAAGACATACACTCCTCAGATTGGTGACGCCAAGATAGCAACACTGAAAAGTCAGCATCAGCAGTGATACATGGTCCTGGAATTGATGGCAGGCCCAAATTTCACTCTCATCCCTTACAGCCGACCTTTATGGACACACCTTCAGCCACAATCTACCAAAACTTGCTGCTATTTCTGCAATTCTTTACACGTGACTTCAATCTCAAAGTAAACAGCCCAAGAGGGTTGCCCTAGTTATTAAAGCAGCAGGTAGCTTGCCAATATTATGTGCTATAGTTTTAGATGTCTAAATATCAGCAGTAGTCATACACACTCTGGGGACTCTGTGCTTAATTCTGTGATTTTAGTTGGGATGTGTCCTATGGAGAAAATGTGTTCTATATCAAGCAAACGCAACACTTGAAATTTTCTCAATAGGTTGAGTTGAAAGCTCTTTGGGTTTTCTTCAGATTTGAATCAACTGACTAACCAAAGCATCATCTTATTTCAAAATGTCTCAAAGCACTTCGTAATTACTTTTTGGAGCACAATGACTATTATGTAGACAAACACGGCAGCCAATTGCATTTTGGCAGTCAGTAATATTGTCCAGGACATGGCAAACCCACTGTTCTTCCAATACCATAGAGCCCTTAAAATTAAATAGAACCACCCGAAGCAGCAGACAGAAATTTGGTTTAACATCTCACCTGAGCATCTGAGGCTTATAAGATATAAAGCACTCTGAAAACTTTTGGGCAACAAGAAACTCAGCTGCAAAAACAGGAAGAATTCGCGTTTGTTTTTAAAGGAATGACTTTGGTCAATTAAAGCCATGTAAACAACTTTGAGGAAAGCTGCAATAAAAAAAAGTCCAGAAAAGTTTGTGCAACAGACATTTTGCAGACTTTAGAGAAGAAAATAATTACTTTGGTCAATACTTCTGTGCAGAGTGGTACAAGTGTCAGCTTCCCCAAACATTACCTCCCACCCACACATATATTAAACAAGCCCCCCCCCCCCCTTCTCTCTTTATATTAAACACCCAATAGCGGGTGCATCACACGCCGAAAGTGAGTGTGTGGTGGTGTTACTGGTGAAAGTGGCAACAGAGTGTCGGCGAGCGGACTCCGTCAGCACTTTGAGAGGGGGCAACAGCAGCAGGAGCAGCAACATCCCGCACATGCTGCCCAAACTCCACTCAACTCCTCGCCCCCTCCGTCCCGGGCCCCCCGGGGACCACAGCACCCCACCGAGCACCACTCACCCCCAGATCACGTAATTGGTCTTCACATTCTTCGGCCACGAAAACTCTCCGAAAATGACCTCGTCCCCTTTCACCACGATCTCCTTCTTCTGGATGTTGTACTGACGCAGTACGCTCAGCACGTCCGCCATCTTGCCTCGGCTCCTAACAACCAGGTCCTCGGAGCCGGGGCTGGCCGCGCTGAGTGCCTGAAATAATGATCAAACACACAGAGGGAGTGAGGAGAGAGTGCAAGACCCTCCGCCGTGCTGGCCACGCAGGGCGCCTGCCCGAGTGCAAAAAAAACCGCTACCGGCAAAGCTTCGGAGAACCGGAGACCGCAAAGCCACTGGCAACGCACGGCACGGGCGCGGCGGCGTCGTCTTTACTCTTTGCGGAGTGCTGTAAAAGGCGCTGCCATGTATTTCCCAGCCAGTCCCAGGCCTCGCCAGCGGGATCTCCCTTAGCAACGGTTTCCACAGGAGGCGGAGACTGTGGCAGCGGCCGTCCGACGGCAACTTCTGGGGCCGCTTCATCAAAACACCCGTAAACTGGCTGACAAACTAATGGTCCGACTCGCTCATTAACTGTCTTCGTTACCCATATTGGACTGGATCTTAGTTAACCTCGGTTGCTGGAAAATGTGAAGTTCACAGATAAGGCAGGCCTCTCCCTCCTGACAGATGCTGCGATGCCCCTCCAGTAGGCTCCCCGCCCTTTACTTCAACCACCTGTGACAGAGACTATAATTCCCGTATTGGACTGTACAGACACCTGAGAACTCACTTTTAGAGTGGAAGCAAGTCTTTCTCGATTTCGAGGGACTGCCTATGATGATGATATAGGCAGACTGACCGGGGTACTCTAAACGTGTCTGTAAAATTTGTGAGTTGCAACAAAAAAACAATTTTTTTAAAAGGAGAAAGTTTGCAACTCCTTTTACCAACTTTAGGGCATCGAGATTAAGATTTTTTGAAAAATCGACAATAAATCAAATCTATTAAAATGACGATCTTTAATGCAGAATGAAATCAGAAATTATGTTTGCCACATTTAAGACATTTAATTTTAGTGATTTTTTTAATCAGCATTTAGTCTGCTGATATAATATATATCAGTAACCCATCATGTGGCCTGAACTAAATTTTGGTAATAAATTGATAATACTCTTCAAATTGCTGTTCCATTCAATCCAGAGCTCAGCTTCTTCCCTGCGTTGATTCATTAGGACCATTTTCTTCCACCTTCGCAACATTGCTTACCTTTGAAACCGTAAATTAAACTTTACTACACTCTCCTAGTTGGTCTCAATTTTACACAGGTTTCAACACATCCTAACTGCTGCAGCCCATGTCCTCACCTAGTCTTTTGCACTTACAGCTTCTCCAAACTCCACTAGTCCCTTGTGCCCCTGTGAGTTGATCTTCAAATTCGCATCATTACCTTAATATCCCTCCATGATGTCACTTCACCCTACATTAATGACCTCCACTAACCTGTATCTCTAAGCACCTTTTTCTCCAACACTGCTTTTCATTGTCCCCTTTTCTCCCACTCCATCACTGGTGGCTGCTCATTCAGCCACTATGCTGTTTCTACTGTTTAGCTCCCTCCAATTTGTCACTTCCTGCCTTCAAAAACCTCCTCAAAACTCTTCTATTGAACTATATCTTTGGTTCCTCATTCTGACCTCTTCAACTTCCCTTTTCCCTCTGCTTGCTAAGTGTTCACTGTTTATTTTTCTCTTTAATGTAAAGCTCGGAGATTCTTTTCTACACGTGAGTGAGTGCGATAGATATGTAAACTGTTGTTGCTCCTCCAACGCATCTCCACGATCATCCAACTAGGTGGGATTGCACCCTCCTGGTTCCATTCTTATATATCTAATCGTGGCCAGAAAATCACCTGCAATGGCTTCTCTTCCCACTCCTGCAACGTTATTTCTGGTGTCCCTCAAGGATCTATCCTTGGCCAACTCCTATTTCTCATTTAAATGCTGCCCCTTGGAGCCATTATCCAAAAACATGCCATCAGTTTCCACATGTACGCTGATGACACCCAGCTCTACATCACCACCACTTCTCTCGACCCCTCCACGGTCTCTAAATTGTCAGACTGCTTGTCCGACATCCAGTACTGGATGAGCAGAAATTTTCTCCCATTAAATATTGGGAAGACTGAAGCCATTGTCTTTGGTCCCCGCCACAAACTGCATTCTCTAGCCACTGACTCCATCCCTCTCCCTAGCATCTGTTTGAGGCAGAACCAGACTGTTCACAACCTAGGTGTCATATTTGACCCTGAAATTAGCTTCCGGCCACATATCCACAGCATAACTAAAACCACCTATTTCCACCTTTGTAAAATTGCCCGTCTCTGCCCCTGCCTCAGCTCATCTGCTACTGAAACCCTCATCCATGCCTTTGTTACCTTAGGGCCTGTATTCACTGGAGTTTAGAAGAATGAGAGGGGATCTCATAGTCTAAGGATAAGGGGTAAGCCATTTAGGACCAAGATGAGAGAAATTTCTTCACTCAGAGAGTTGTTAATCTGTGGAATTCTCTTCCGCAGAGAGTAGTTCATGCCAGTTCGTTAGATATATTCAAGAGGGAGTTGGATATGGCGCACACAGCTAAAGAGATCAAGGAGTATGGAGAGAAAGCAGGAAAGGAGTACTTAGGTGAATGATCTGCCATGATCTTATTGAATGGTGGTGCAGGCTCGAAGGGCCGAATGGCCTACTCCTGCACCTATTTTCTATGTTTCCACTCCAACGCATTTCTGGCTGGCCTCCCACATTCTACCCTACGTAAACTTGAGGTCATCAAACATTCGGCAGCAAGTGTCCTAACTCACACCAAGTCCCATTCACCCATCACCCCTGTGCCCGCTTCCTACATTGCCTCCCGATTAAGCACGCCTCGATTTCAAAATTCTCATGCTTGTTTACAAATCCCTCCATGGCCTCGCCCCATCTCTGTAATCTCCTTCAGCCTCACAACCTCCCGAAATATCTGCGTTCCTCAAATTCTGCCCTCTTGAGTATCCCTGATTATAACTGCTCAACCATCGGTGGCCGTGCCTTCAGCTGCCTAGGCTCTAAGCTCTGGAACACCCTCCTTAAACCTCGCTGCCTCTCTTTCCTCCTTTAAGACACTCCTTAGAACCTACCTCTTTGGCCAGGCTTTTGGTCATTTGCCGTAATTTCTTATTATGTGGTCTGTGTCAAATTTGTTTTTTGTTGTCTTATGACACTCCTGTGAAGCGCCTTGGAATGTTTTACTATGTTAAAGGCGCTATATTAATACAAGTTGTTGTTGCAGACTACATAGTTTAGTAACACGTTTATGCAGTTAGGACATTTAAAATGTTTCCATTTTGAAATAATCATATGGTCAGTTTGACAGTGTTTGGACCGTAGTCATAAAACACATGCTGGTGATGCTTTTTAAAATTTGTTCTCAGGATGTGGGTGACGCTGAAAATACCACATTTATAGGCTATCCCTAGCTGCCCAGAGAAGATGGTGGTGGGCCAACTTATTGAACCCTGCAGTTCTCTGGTAATTGCTGGAGAAAGACCACCAACGATGTCTCTGCAAGATCCTGCAAATCCCCTGGGAGGATAGACGCACCAATGTCAGTGTTCTCGATCAGGCCAACATCCCCAGCATCGAAGCACGGACCATACTCGAACAGCTCCGTTGGTCGGGCCACATTGTCCGTATGCCCGACACAAGACTCTCAAAGCAAGCACTCTACTCGGAACTCATACATGGCAAGCGAGCCCCAGGTGGGCAGAGGAAATGTTTCAAGGACACCCTCAAAGCCTCCTTGATAAAGTGCAACATCCCCACCGACATCTGGGAATCCCTGGCCCAAGTGGAAGAAGAGCATCCGGAGGGTGCTGAGCACCTCGAGTCTCGTCACCGAGAGCATGCAGAAAACAAGCGCAGGCAGTGGAAGGAGCGTGTGGCATACCAGACCCCCCATCCACCCTTTCTTTCAACGACTGTCTGTCGCACCTGTGACAGAGACTGTAATTCCCATATTGGACTGTACAGTCACCTGAGAATTTACTTTTAGAGTGGAAGCAAGTCTTCCTTGATTTCGAGGGACTGCCTATGATGATGATTCCCTATCCACCCAAAGCATTGTAATCTGGGCGAGACAAAAAAAATAGATAAAACCCAAGGCCAATTGGGGGGAAAAATCTGGAAAATTCCTCTCCAACCCTTTTAGGCAGTCGAAACTAGTCCAGGAGGTCACATTGACCCTGACTTATATTGCAGGCTACCTACTTAGTGTAGGACGTGATCTTTGCTCCTATGCCTTGCACTGGCTTAACATATAGTGAAACTGTTATTTATTTCAACAGTTTGTACTAACTATTTATGTTTACTAAGGTACTGTAGAAGAAAAACTAATTGCATTTGCACATCAATACACAACACACAATGAAGTGACAGGTTCAAGCTTATACCCCACTAGGTTCTTTATTGCAATCATGCCGAATGGAGAAATACTAAGCAGAGATCAGCTAACTTCCAGCAGCGATAGGTTTTCAACAAGCTTGCACATGTCTTAGCAGCAGCAGTGGTAGTGATGTGGAAAGTAGGGTGTGTGTGTAGAGGAAAAGTAGTTGTACAGAATTATTGGAGTGTAACTTGAAAAAAGTGGCAGAAAACCATGATCCATTTGACTAAATCCTATTGCTCTAAATAGCACTATCTTAGAGGCTGCAGTGCACATACCTAGGTGACAGTAACAGGAGATATTGTTTGGAGTGTGGAATTTAATTTATCAAGAAAAGTAACAGACAATTATATGTTCATTGTTGTTTATTCTTCAGACCATGCTGCATCATACCAAATTAGACCACTATGCATGATGCTACTGAAGGCTAAGACATGGGTTTGCACCTGCAGTCTGCTGAGACTCAGCACCATTCTGTGGAGAGACACCACAAAAGTTAGGCAGGGAACATAAAAACTGACTGCAAAAGCTTCTATAGATATGTGAAGAGAAAAAGATTAATGAAGACAAATCAGGTGATTTATAATAGGGAACAAAGAAATGGCAGACCAATTGAACAAATACTTCATTCTGTCTTCATAAAGGAAGACACAAATAATCTTCGGGAAATACTAGGGGACCGAGGGAGCAAGAAGGAGGAACTGAAGGAAATCCTTATTAGTCAGGAAATTGTGTTAGGGAAATTGATGGGACTGAAGGCCGATAAATCCCCAGGGCCTGATAGTCTGCATCCCAGAGTACTAAAGGAAGTAGCTCTAGAAATAGTGGATGCATTGGTGGTCATTTCCCAACATTCTTTCGACTCTGGATCAGTTCCTATGGATTGGAGCATAGCTAATGAAACCCCACTTTTTAAAAAAGGAGGAATTATAGACCGGTTAGCCTGATATCGGTAGTGGGGAAAATGTTGGAATCAATTATTAAAGATGTAATAGCAGCACATTTGGAAAGCTGTGACAGGATCGGTGCAAATCAGCATGGATTTATGAAAGGGAAATCATGCTTGACAAATCTTCTGGAATTTTTTGAGGATGTAACTAGTAGAGTGGACAAGGGAGAACCAGTGGATGTGGTGTATTTGGACTTTCGAAAGGCTTTTGACAAAGTCCCACACATGAGATTAGTGTGCAAAATTAAAGCACATGGTATTGGGGGTAATGTATTGACGTGGATAGAGAACTGGTTGGCAGACAGGAAGCAGAGAGTCGGAATAAATGGGTCCTTTTCAGAATGGCAGGCAGTGACTAGTGGGATACCGCAAGGTTCAGTGCTGGGACCCCAGCTATTTACAATATACATTAATGATTTAGATGAAGGAATTGAGTGTAATATCTCCCAGTTTGCAGATTGTACTAAGCTGGGTGGCAGTGTGAGCTGTGAGGAGGATGCTAAGAGGCTGCAGAGTGACTTGGACAGGTTAGGTGAGTGGGCAAATGCATGGCAGATGCAGTATAATGTAGATAAATTAGAGGTTATCCACTTTGGTGGCAAAAACTGGAAGGCAGAATATTATCTGAATGGTGACAGATTAGGAAAAGGGGAGGTGCAACGAGACCTGGGTGTAATGGTACATCAGTCATTGAAAGTTGGCATGCAGGTACAGCAGCTGGTGAAGAAGGCAAATGGCATGTTGGCCTTCATAGCGAGAGGATTTGAGTATAGGAGCAGGGAGATCTTACTGCAATTGCATAGGGCCTTGGTGAGGCCACACCTTGAATATTGTGTACAGTTTTGGTCTCCTAATCTGAGGAAGGACATTCTTGCTATTGAGAGAGTGCAGCGCAGGTTCACCAGACTGATTCCCGGGATGGCGGGACTGACATATCAAGAAAGACTGGATCAACTGGGCTTGTATTCACTGGAGTTCAGAAGAATGAGAGGGGATCTCATAGAAACATATAGAATTCTGACGGGATTGGACAGGTTAGATGCAAGAAGAATGTTCCTGATGTTGGGTAAGTCCAGAACCAGGGGTCACAATCTAAGGGTAAGGGGTAAGCCATTTAGGATCGAGATGAGGAGAAACTTCTTCACTCGGAGAATTGTGAACCTTTGGAATTCTCTACCACAGAAAGTTGTTGAGGCCAGTTCGTTAGATATATTCAAAAGGGAGTTAGATGTGGCCCTTATGGCTAAAGGGATCAAGGAGTATGGAGAGAAAGCAGGAATGGGGTACTAAAGTTGCATAAATGATCAGCCATGTTCATATTGAATGGTGGTGCAGGCTTGAAGGGCCGAAAGGCTTACTCCTGCACCTATTTTCTATGTTTCCTCACAAGAGAGAGAAATAAAATCAGATGGTGAGTCATCAATAGGCATCCTCCGAGCAGTTAACTCAAAACCAGCAATCGACAGAAGTATATGCCATCCACCTGCTCCACAAAAACCTAAATAAACCCAGAGAATAATAAGTTGAAAATAGTTGACTGATCCTAATTTGATAAGACTATCTGAGATGATTAAAGTTACACTATTGTATTACAATATTACATTTACTTGTTTAAATTGCTAATCTTATTTTTGTGCTTTTTTTTACAGCAAAGGAACAGACAGGCCTTTCGGCCCAACCAGTCCATGTCGACGTTTATGCTCCACTCGAGCCTCCTCCCATCGTACCTCATCTAACTATTAGCATAACCATTTATTCCTTTCTCCCTCATATGCTTATCTAACCTCCCCTTAAATGCATCTATACTATTCACCTCAGCCACTAAATAGCATGTTCCACATTCTCACCACTCTCTGGATAAAGAAGTTTCAACTGAATTCCCGATTTGATTTCTTGGTGACTATCTTATATTGATAGCCTTTTAGTTTTGCTCTTCCCCACAAGTGAAAACACTCGCTCTGTGTCTACTCTATCAAATCCTTTCATAATTTTAAAGACCTCTATTAGGTCACCCGAAGTGCCTCCTCTTTTCAAGAAAAAAGAGACCCAGCCTGTTCATCATTTCCTGATATAACCTCGCATTTCTGCTATCATCCTTGTAAATCTTTTTTGCACCCTCTCCAGTGCCTCTATAATATGTTATCCTTTTTATAATATGGCGATCAGAACTGCACAGTACTCCAAGTGTGGTCTAACCAAAGTTCGATTCAAGTTTAGCATAACTTCTCTCCTTTTCACTTCTACCTCCTTTGTGTTGTGTCTCTTTATAGAATACAAAAGCAATAAATAAATTTAATTAATCTATCTCGAACCACCCATCTCTACAGTTTTGGTTAAAAATCTTGTTGGAATTGATGATTCTGGAATAGAAACAAGTTCCCTGAATTAACAACATGAATTAAATTGCATGCTCTAATCATTGTTCCCTGTTATTATGTCACCATGTTCCCCATTGTTAAGATTTTCAACAAAAAAAATGTAATTGGTTAGTTAGGCAACACTATGGAACACATGGATGCTATTCTTTTGTACTTGGGATACAATTGACTCCCAGGGGAATGGCAACACTCCAAGACATTCGCAAACAGATGTCCTCCCATTACAAGATTCCTAAAACATCCGATACTTTTGGATTCCAGATAGAATGAACTAAGTAAGCTGGTTCTAAACTGAACACACACCCTTTTTCCTCCTATTTTTTTATTGGTAGTTGTTCCTGTGTTGTAGGATACATTCAACATGGCTCAATAAGTAGCACTCTTGCATCTAAATGAGGAAACTGTATGTTCCCATCCATACCAAGACTTGGGCACATATTCTGCAGGAGCGTCAGTCTAGATCACTGCATTGTCGGCAGTGCGGTTCTTCAGATAAGACACTAAACTGAAGTCCCATCTACCTGTACTCGTGTTTCAAATGGGTACAAAAGATCCATGGCACAATTAAAAGGGCTGAGAGCTTTCTTCGTGCCCTAGCCAACATTACCAGGAACATAGGAGTACGCCAGTCAACCCGTTGTTCTATTAAAAAAAAGATTAATTGCTCATTCCTCTCACTATTGAAGGGAGGTTGCTGGCACAGAATGTCTTGGTCTGTTTCCTACCATTCGCTGCAGTCCAAAAAAGTAATATACAATACACTTTGCAACGTTTTAATCTGATAAATCCCTTGCGACTTGATCGCTCTATTACAATTAAGTTTTTTAAATACAGTTTACACTTTCCTTGGTTTTCATGATCGCTGCCATTTTCGGATTTGAATCACAAGGAGTTAGCAACTCCATCGATATAAAGCCGGAAAATATAAATATTCAGGGAGATCATCTCCACCTTTTTTCTTTTAATTTTTTCTGTTCGGCACCTTGGGACCGCTATATAAAAGCAAGATTCTGTTGATTTTGCATTGTCATTAATTACTTTTTCTTTTGGCGCCAGCACTTGTGCCTTCCCGGGGAGTGTTGCTGCCTTTATATCTGCCGGGCTCTCCCACGTGGTTGAGGTAGCAGCTTCAGACTGCAATTGACACACTGGCATCTCATTGTGATGTCGCGGTGTCGGGGAACCGGGTAGCAGCGTGCACTCGATGTGCAGTGGACCGCCCAGCTGCCCACCTTGCCTGCCTGGGGCGGTGGCATGCTTCCGGTAAAACAAAACAGTTTCAAACTCCATCTCCACATTTACTAGGTTATCTAACTTGTGCTTTAGCCGCTCGTGTTTGGTCTCCTGCGATTGCTATAAAAACACACGGTAAACGTAACACGCTGCTTTCTTTTGACCCTCCCCTTGACGTTCATCTATCAATGTAAACCATTTCTGAACAACAACCTTTCGGCTTGCGTAACTAATCGAACCAGCATTCCCAGTGGTGCAGATCCTGCCTGAAGAGCCCAACTAATCTGACAGAAGTCACCCATAACCAGAAGGGTTGTGAAGGCGTAATCATTAAAAAAAAATCTTTTATGATGTTGGTATTTGTTTAAGTACAGATATTTTTATGCTGTTTGACTTATTCTGTTCCTATTATGCCGGAATAACCTGTTTCATTAGTTCCAGCATACATATCGGAGTACCGCTATGCTTTTTCCTTTTGCGAGGATGGGGCAGTTATTTACCAAATTACCGGAAGCACACAATGAGGCTGCTTTGCAGTTTATTCGCGTAAGTTGCCTTCACTTCAGGTGTAATGTGATCCCAATGATTTTGTCCTCCGCACTCTCCATTAACTGTTGTTGAACTAGCAACTGCCGATCAGATCTAGGATTCGACCTGCAGCATTTACTCAAATTCAAAATAACCGTAATAGCGGCACTTCATTTGAAAAGTGTTTGGCGAATTGTTTCTTTTTGAGACAGTTGTGTGCTCTTTTCATTGGAGCCACTGGTGACGTGATGACGCTGCTCTTTTAACACATTTTAGAAAGGTTTCTTTAACACCGTACGGAATCGAACACTCCCCGAACGTGATAGCCCTTTCAAAGACCTGCCGTGTCATTTTCCATTTGAACTATAAAGCAATTACATGATTCTGATTTTCAAGTCACATTAGCACATGACCACGAAGAGGTATAGCAAATCAACAAGTTGCATTTTATGTAGTGCTTTTGACGCAGATAATGTTTGTGTTCCGACGAAACATCATGGATCTGAAACGTCAACTCTGTTTCTCTCTCCACAGATGCTGCCTGACCTGCTGAGTATTTCCAGCATTTTCTGTTTTTATGTCTTAGGACTGCTCACACATAAATTTAACTAAAAATGGATGCCAAGCCTGAAAGGGAGAATATTAGGACTCGTGACCAAGAGCTTGATCGAATAAATGGGTTTTGATGGCTCTTTTTTAAAGGGAGAGGGAAATGAAAAGACCGAGGGATTAGAGAGACAATGTCAGAGAGTTGGTTTTAGATGGCTGAAGGCAATGTTTTGAGGGTCAGGGAGGAAGGGATGTCCAAAAGGCTGGAGTCTGCGGAATAGCATGTTTGGGGTGGGGTGGGGCTATAAGGCTGGAGATGCTTGCAGAGATATGTGATTCGGATTTTTAATTTAATGCACTGCAGGAAAGAAACCGATCTAGGTTAATGGGGACAGGGATGATGAGCATCCCAAATTTTGGTTCTGCACTAACTATTCTCTTGGGTTCACCGTCCCTGGGATTTCCTATAAGTGGGTCTCACATGTTCTACGATAAGTTTATAACCTCTGTCCGAGTCATATAATGGTGTGACTTGGGGATTGTAACAATGAAATAAATAATTACATGTACTGTATACTGTAATCTTGATAGGTTCTCCTATCTTCTGGAAGGCAGACTGATAACCAATCCAATGAGATAACAATCATAAAACAACATGCTGCTTTATCTTACATGT